>NC_135236.1:321907046-322210077 GCF_051348905.1 Ranitomeya variabilis
GTTCCTAAGAATGAGCCCGTGAAGGACCTTCGATGACGTCGCGGCTGACGTCGCGGCTTCTGATTGGTCGCGTGAGCGGTCACATGAGCGGTCACGCGACCAATCAGAAGCCGCGACGTCATTGAAGGCCCTTCACGCGCTCATTCTTAGGAACAAAGGCTCCCCGTTACAGCGGTAAGATCCAGGGGCCACTGGAGAGGTGAGTATATCCATATTTTTTATTTTAATTCTTTATTTTACACATGAATATGGTTCCGATACCGATTCCCGATACCACAAAAGTATTGGAACTCTGTATCGGAATTCCGATACCGCAAGTATCGGCCGATACCCGATACTTGCGGTATCGGAATGCTCAACACTAACAGTCATACATACTATGTGGCTAGTCTAGGTTTTTTTGGCAGATTGATCGCTTGTTACTGATTGTAGGAGGATCCTGTCACTTGGATTCTACGTGGGGTCTCCTTGGACCACTTGTTCCCCAAGTATCCCGTCTAGTTTTTTACCTTTTTTCGCATCCTCAAGCGCGGTATCTATTGGTTTAACAGGCTATGGTATATTGACGACATTGTGTTGTTCTGGACAGGTACCGAAGAGGATTGCAAGGAATTCATTACGGAGCTGAATAACAACCCATTTAATATCAGGCTCACCTCCAACCTCTCATACACTTCTGTGGACTTTCTGGATTTGAAATTGACATTAGAGGGTACTTATATCTCTACCACCCTATATTGCAAACCGACAGCTACCAACAGCCTACTACATTACTCCAGTTTCCATCCCAAGCATTTGAAAAATGGTATCCCCACAGGTCAATTCCTTCAGCTGAAACGCAAATGCAGCAACATATCCGACTTTCAATCTGAAGCTAGGAAATTGACAGATCACTTCAAATGCCGTGGTTATCCCAAAAGGATCATCTCTGCTGCTTACCAAAGAGCAAGATGCAGTACACGCCCAGAATTACTCCAGAGACAGACACATGTGTCTTCTAGACCTCTGGGTATTGTTACCACTTTTAACTACCAGTGGCAAGATATTCACAAGATCTTGAAGAGTTGGGGCATTTTGTTGAGTGAACCCAAATTGGCACCACACATCTCTATAAAACCCAACTTGATAGCAAGACGAGCTAGAAATCTCAAAGATTTGTTGTGCCACAGTCATTATGTGCATCCAAAAACCAGATTCAATTGAGGAAATAGGAGATTTGGGACCTATCCTTGTGGGAACTGTAATGTATGTCAATACGCGATTGCACAAGACGGCTTTTCACTTACCATCTTTCCTTTTCAGATTAGGCCAAAGAAGACCTTATTTACTTGTAAGACCCGCTGCCTGGTATACGCCTTAATTTGCGACTGTCCTAAGATTTATGTGGGGCAAACCACACAGGAACTCCGCAGAAAGACACAACATCTTTCTAGTATTTCCACGGCCAAAAAGGACTATGAAAAGGGCAAGAGTATCTCAGCAGTTGCCATGCATTTTCTGGAAACCCACAATGGCGTGCCATGGGATTAAAGGTGATGGGCTTGGAAGAGATCCCACAGAATATCAGAGGGGGTGATGTAGTCAGAAAACTCCTCAGAAGTGAATCTAAATGGATCCATGATTTCAATAGTCTTGCCCCTCATGGCCTTAATGAGGAGCTCCTGTTAACGGGTTTTTTTTAAACAGCTTTAATTTGAACCACCTGTACTTCTTTAAGGAGTAGCAGTGCTGTGAGCCCCTTTTCTTGACATTTGTTCCCCTTTTTTGTAGATTCGAGCACAAGGTCTTTGAAAAATGCTTATAAGTGGCTAATGATTTTGCCACATCTGCCCTTCAGAAAAGTCTTCCTCTTCAGCCATTTGGAGTATATGGTTTTCTGGAGATCTCCCACTGGAGACCTGACACCCTGTTTCATCTGACCACTGGATTATTTCTTATGTAGCTACTTGCAGTCTTTTTAACTGCTATTTGTTTTTTTTCCCTGATCTACCACGAATGGTTTACATAATGCCCTGTTCCTCATCTGTACATATATATGTAATTCTTGTTACAGCTGAACAGCTACTGCACAACTTTGGTGGGCTCAAATCTATTATCTGCGGATGATTTATTAAAGCATCTTCGAGCATATAGATTTTTCTAGTTTTATTCTTTTTTATAGGGCATTTTTATTTCCTTTCTTCTCCTCTTTATTTGATTTGTTGTATTTACTGATTTATTGTATTCACTTCTTCATTTTACATTGCTACATTAGTATAGCGGATGAACTTGTTTCTATCCGCTCAAACCATGGTTTTTAACGATATCACATTGGTACCATATATTGTACATACTACATCCTGTTTTCTTTCCATCTTCCTCTACAACTTTTGTGCCCGTGTATAGGTTTCCTTATTTTCCTAGCCACCATCAGTACTGATGATGGTATAGACTGTGGTGGTGAGAATTTTTTCTTTTCTTTTGTTTCTGCCATCAGGATCCCCTTTTTTACCTCAGGCACTGTATATGAGCCATTTTGCGCATGCACATTGGGGCCTGTGGGGTTCTAACTATCTCTAAGACTAAGTTTTACTTTTTGGCCACTGCGCACGCGCCAACGGCCATTTTGGTACACATCTCTGATGGGCACATTTGCCATCATTTCCTCTTCCGGTATCACCGCTTGCTGACGAGATTGCCCTGCGATACTGAATGCTGACAAACATCCAGCTGTTTCACGGCCACTTTTTATCGATCAGGTATTTAAGACAAACCTTCACACCCTGTTACTACTGCACCTGACGAAGCCAGGCTTTTCCGGCGACACGCGTTGGGCATCTCTGTGCCCCTGCCTCCTCCTTCTCCTCCACTTCACATTGCGCCTATGCTCCATGTATGCACAGTTCCTTGCGGGATCTCCTTTATACTCAGGTTCAGGTTGTATGAAATCCTCTGACCCCTGTGTCTAGGGGATGCTTCTATTGTCTTTTGGCAGAAGCTTTGCCTGACCCAAAGGAGAAAGTCCCTGCATCTTTATCCTTATGGTCATGTGGTGTATTGGCGCTAGTTACTTATTTTCTGATTTTTCATCTCTGTGCAGTATTCCCTCCAAAGATTTAGTCTTCTTATTCTGACAGCATTACTTTGTGTTATTTGAACATACTGCATATGTGCTATTTTCATTAATATCCTTGCAATTGTTTAATATAAGAAACACTGCTGTTTAACTTTTGGGAAATACTGTTTTCTTAGGGACTGGCAGGGCATGACCTTATTGTGGGTCTATGTTAAACTTTGTCCACATTATGCAGTTTTAATTGGTTTTAACTTTTTGTAGTGCAGTGTTGTGATATTTTTCTAATACAACTATTTTGATTAATGTTCTTGGTGATCCCTGATAATTGCATGCTACTTTTCTTGTTTGCCTTCATTGTAAAAGACTCAATGCATATTATTTCAAATGTATAATTGCAGTTGATGCTGCTAAGGGTGGCCCAACCAGTTATTAGGTTTACGGGGCAATCACTTTTTCACACAGGACCCTGTAGGTTTCTATTTTTTTCCCTTAATAATAAGACCTTCATTTAAAAACTGTGTTTAGTGTTTGCTTGTGTTATCTTTGTCTAATATTTAAAAATGGTGATCTGAAACATTTAAGTGTGACAAATATGTAAAAGAATAGGCAATCAGCACTTTTTCATACAACTGTACACAGAGCTTTCAAGTATATCTGCAACCTAATATTTGAATACAATATTTTTTAACCTAAAAAAGTAGCTAAAGGTGCCAATGAAAATTCAGAAAAGCACTACAAGCTTTTCCCTCAGCTTTAAAGCTTCCTGCCACCCATTGGGCTGGAAAATGCATCACCCATCATAATGAATATCCTAGCCATATGCCATAAAATAAAGCTGGAAGTGTCCTGTTAAAATTATCATAGTTTTCTAGGTTGTAGATTGAAATTTGATTAATAAAACATAGATACAATAATGTTTTTTGTTCTTCATTTTCCAAAGGCACTGCCAGTTTTTTTGCTTGCTTTTCCAACACAAACATTGCATCAATACATTTTGATTGTTATTCCATATGAAAACTTCCTTTTTGTATTGCCTGGTTATAGATATCTAGTATTATAAATGGAACTGAATTGTATTCCTTGCTATTTTCTTACTTTTTTGTTTTTACTGTTCCCTGGAATATATTGACTCTGAATGTATCAAGAGATGTTAATCAGAAAACATGCACATACAATAAAACTTAAAGTTTAATATTTCCTGAACAACTCTGAATGTCCTGTACCAGAAATAGTACTAAACCATTAAAGCGTCTGAAGTGGATCTTTGGCACATTAAGTCAGATGTTATCTGAAAATGATAAAGACCCGATTAGTCTAAGAGTTAGTCCCAGATGAGGTTTGCGGCTAAAACAAACATGCAAATGTTCCCAGAGGGTGGAGTAAATCCTATTTATCACAGCCTTCACCAAGGGAAGGGAGTTGGTGGCTTTCTGATAGATGTGTGTCTTAAAGTAAGACGTCAGAAGGTCTCTGCCTTGCATCCTATTGAAAGGAAACTGGAATTACGCCCTAAAAACCAGCTGTGTTGTAATTAATGTGCTACAGAGATGAAAAAGAAAGGAAGGACAGAAAATGAAAGCCTAGCTGTTGTGTTTGATATATTGTCTACCTTCTCTTATCAGTATGCTAGTTAATTAGTAGGGGCACCGAAAGACACATACTGTATACTGTACTTTATTGTCTTTTGCATGGGAATTTTATTAGGTGCTGATAGAATAGGAAATTATTCTACAGGCTACAAAGCAGACAATGCTATTCCTTATATTGCTAGATCAGGCACTTACTAGTATGTCGCCTACAATAGAAATAAGCAAAAGATATTTTTCTTGCATTTTTTTAGTATAAATTAGTTTTACAGTCTAGTATATATTGACTTGGAATACTGGAGAATTGTGGCAGGGAACGCTGTCACATGACTGCAGAACACAAGTGACTGTAAACTTTTGTCCCAAGCCTGGACAGCCCCTTTAATATATAATTATTACTAAACAAGTCAGTAATAAACATAATACAGTAAATATAATATACCTACCATGCAAAATTTATTTTATTCATCGTTATTTAAAATGTGATATCGTGTAATAAAAGATTATAAAACTGAGACGTTTTATCTTTTACCCACAGCAAAAACTACATGAAAAAAGTAGCTGTGTTTTTAAAACTTTGCATATGTGAGGACCTTGATCAATACTAGAAACAGAAGTTTAATCTCAGTTTGGGGTTTAAAGTAATAATTGCAGGACTCTGTTACCTATCAAAATGAGAATTTTGACAGAATATCCCATGAGGAAAAATGCTGATCAGATGGTTTATATGTAATTTGTCCCATCCTATTGTTTTCCTTGTATTATGTAAAAGTTAAAAAGGTCTGTCAGCCACTTATTTCCATTTATGCCAAATGGTTGAACATCATGTTTATATTCCTAGATCCATTAGATTCTTGGCATCTATCTATCTATCTATCTATCCCATATCTATCTATCTATCTATCTATCTATCTATCTATCTCTATATATCTATCTATACATCTATCTATCTAGTTGCAAATAGATAAAAAAATAGGCGGCACTTCAATTTTGCAAAAGAAAATAATAGACCTTTTAATAGCCCGCGTGGCGTGGCGATGTTCAGGTTAAACAGAACCATTTTCAAACCAAACTGAAATGTCGCTTCGCCACATGGAATATTAAAGGTCTATTTTTCTTTGCCAAATTGGACCGCTGCCTATTTTTTTTTTATTTATTTGCAACTGGATAATTGTTTGAGATGTTTTTCACCCTTTTTTTCTTTTTTTTTTTGGTGCTGTTCCATTTTTTTTCTATCAAAGCAAGAAAAGTGTTCAGCACCTGATAGCAAATTCCTGGCAAAAAACTTGTCTTTATTGCCCCATGGGAACAGGTGGCAACATTTTGGATCCAGAGCAAGTGAGCCTTTTTCAAGCCCTTTGCTTTTCTATATTTCTATGTATCCATCCATTAGATCAGGAGTAATGATTGGCGAGTGTGCCAGGAACTGCTCGACACTTGATGAAGCATCAGTGTGCTCAATATAGTAGCCAGCAGTACCAAGTATTGCGTGGTGCTCGATTGCTCTGGTCCCCCTAAGTGAATTATCGGAGCTGGGCGCATAGAAGGAGAGAACTTTTTCTTCTTACAGAAAAATGCTTACGTTTGCCATTCACTTCCATTATGCTCACTACTGGAGTCAAGCAGGTCCGAGCATCCAACGTTCTCGATTTGAGTACTGAGCGCTTGAACATTTTGGTGCTCGATCAGCACTAATCAGGAGTGTTGCTGTTATTTTCATTAGAAAAGTAAAATTTAGAAATTTTACGAAAAGTTCTTGTGACTACTATTTCCTGGGCTTGAAGACACTTAAAATGCAGTGATACCCAGGAATAATGGGAAGTATGCGTCAGACCACATCATTGGATGTAATTTTGCATTTAGCAACAAACATTCTTACACATATGCTCTTTTTTTACTGTTAAATTTCACAGCACTAACACTTCATAATAATTAACAGTTCAAATGCTACTGAGCATCATTGTGCAGAAGTTATTTTCCACCCGCTCTCTGCCATGACTGGCTGTTTTGTGTCAATGTGTTGGAAACTGCTTCCGTTCTCGATATTGAAAATATATATTGTGCTTTAATCTTTTATTATGTCTAAAGTCTAATTAGGGTTTTAAATAATGACAGAACATAAAGAATATATTATTGTTTCATGCTGCATTTCCAATTCTTATTAGGGTGGTTTTTTTTTGCTACTAGACTCCATGGAAAGGGACTACTAATAGAAAACAAATGGCCACTCAAGCAACTTTTACCCAGGGAAAATAATGAAGATCTCCTATAAAAGCAGTTTATGACTCTACTGGGTACAATGAAATATTGTTGACCTCAGCTCGTTTTCCAAAGCTTTAAAGTAGTTAACGGCATGTTACAATTTTATAACTCAAAATCTTGTAACTTAAACAGAAGCACCCCATGAAACTAGGGAGCTTTTCATTAGACTTTTTAAACTTTTGCATGAATGTAACAAGCAAATCAATGTATCAGTATTATTCATAATCGTCACACTTAACGGACATATAGCAGAAAGTTTGCTAAGATGATTATGGTTTTCTCGCGCAATGTTAATTCCATGATTGAAACAATTTTCCATTTCTCTATGGAGTTGACAGCAGTCATAGATACACATGGAAGTTTGTTAAAGACCAAGAATATCGGTAGTCGCTAACAAAGAAAAATGCTTTTTGTATAAAATCAATTCTTTTTCTGGCTGCTGTAACTCCCTTTCTTAGCGTATAGTACTTGAATTAATAAGAGGTGCAGTTTGTCTCATATTTATAGATAATACTGTATTGTTAAGGGATAATTAATTTGTATATATTTTATTCTCCTTTTATGGGTAATTACCAGTTATTGCATTGGGATTTTTTTTCTGGATTAATGGTTGAATTAAAGGATGGACTTAATGGACCTGTGTCTTTTCTTAAACTAATGAAATATACATAGCAATGAGTTTTTATCACTCATATTTCTACCCTTATATGCCAACAACACCAGAAGTTTTGGTCTGACACCAATGGCCTGCTCTGTATTTACACTACATGCATGCATAGCCAAATCCAACATGTATGTTTATAGAGGAGATTGGGAAAATGTGTTTCCTCTAATGAATATTTTGTAATTTTGCCTCAAAGCTAGTATTGTAGGCATTTCCTAGCAATTGGGAATTGTTTAGGGCTGATGGTTTAAAAGTCTTATTAATCAAAGCTCATTAGATGTAGTCAGCGTTGTATTGCTATATATTTTCTTACAGACCCTTGTCGCCTGACAAATTGCCTTGTAGTCATTGTCTTAAGCATGTGTGATACTGTAATATTCTCAGAAATAGGGAGAGTAAACAAATGGTATGTAGGCTATTAATGAACGTGTAAAAAGAAGATAACATTCCTGTGTACAGCACATTCTAGACACAACACCATGCCAGAGGAAGGATATTTCTTGCATAATAAAATGTTTGTTCCTTTTGGCTTGAAAACAATACCCCAAATGCAGTGAGATTGACTTGGGAAACGTCTGAATGCTGAGAACATTATGGTGACATTTGGACAACAAAATCACAAAAGTGTATGTTGAGATTCTGAAACTTGGTAGACAGGCTACGCTCCCACGATGAGCTTTTGGTGAGTTTTGATGTTGCAGATTTTATGCACCTATTAAGCAACTTTGGTTACTTGCGTTTTTCATTGCATTTTTGAGGGCTCCATTTTACACATGTTTTTATTGAGTTTTTGACTCTTATTGATATGTCATGTTTAAATCAAAATGCTTTGTTTATGATACTTCCTGGTATTTTCCTTTGGCAAAAATTTATTGATAGTTATGTGTGGATTATGCATGTATGTTTTTTTATGCATATCCGCTGCAGAAACACATTAAAAATGCATCTATGTTTTTTACCTAACAATCTTTCACTTATAATGCAAGTTTATGGTTAAATCCGCACAGAAAACTCAGTGCATCCGCAAGAGAAATTGACATGTTGAAACACGAACCGCCGGTCAGTTTATGCTGAATAAAGAAAAAAAGCACAGTGGGCATGAAATTACTATAAATCACATCCACTTTGCTACAGGAAAGATCTAAATCTTCTCACCATGTTAGCCAGTAGATAATAATAATCTCTTTATTTATATTCGGCCAACATATTATGCAGCGCTTTATAGTTTTTCCACACATTATCACAAATTCCACAGCGCTTTACAGTTTTTGCTCACATTATTTGATAGATCCCACTTTGCTGGAATTGTAAAACGTGTTTTTGTAAAAAAAAAAACCTCACCTAAAACTCATCGTGGGCACAGTGCCTTATTGATTGAAAGTAAATGAAATGGGAATATCAATTAGAAACTGAAATAATATGCACAGAAATAATTGTAAAAGAATCCTACTACTGGAAGACACAATTGGTTTCTCATCCATACAAGGTAATATAACATAAGATCACTATTACATATCACCCCCCTGGCGATCTTTACGTCTTCCAAGTATTTTTATAACTCTTTTCATACATCAAAACTAGCTGTGTACATGTTGAAGCTATGCAGCATTAGAGAAGTATTCTTGTTCTCTGTAGAGCTTATAGTACATTGATGAAAGTAAAACATATGTGATGACAAGGCAGAAACACTTTGTGACATGTGCAGATAAGGTGGCATGAAATCCAAGGTCATGAAAAGGGTCAGAATGCAGGACAATATTAGAACAAAGAACTGTCTAAGTCAATTCATATATATTGTATCAGGAGATCAATTTTCTTCCGTTACACGCTTGATACTGCAATGTTGTCCATTTCCTCATCAAGATCTGCAGGTCTTACAGAATGCAAATGTCACTTATTCCCTAATGTATTTCCTAATTGGAGCATAATTTTGTAATTTTAGAAATTAATTCAAATTCCTCGCTTTACAAGAAATAAAACCCTATTACTACAAATTGGCCTTGATAAAATGAGGAAAATTGACTGTATCCTAGTTCTCGCTAGCTCAGTCCTGATTATGACATATTTGGCAGAACCAAAAATGCACAAAATGTCTTATTGTCCTTCAAGACAGCCGGGCCAGCGCAGATACACAGAAATTGCTTTTGATATGGAAATAAGTTATTTTAGATTTAAATGAACAAAATCAAACTGCTTGACTAAGGTGACATTTATCTTTGAAACTACAATTCATCGATGATAGACATAGAAAAGATAACGCACAATAGAATTATTGATGAAAGAAACCATTTTGTCATAAATTTGCACTTTTACCTTTCAACTAATAAAATTGTTTTCTTTTTGCTTTAGGGAAACCAACTTATCTGTATGTATCATGACAAGCTCTGTATAAATATTTTTTATGTAGAAATGAAATAGGAATGAGGATCATCTTTGAAATATTGCCAATGTAAAAAGGCATCTTAAATTGTGGGCACCGAGTTCATTAAATGCTCAAATTCTATCATTGCAATTTTTTTTGTCTTCATTTTTTTATTTGCCAGTCCTAAAACAGAAGATACTAAAAAATGTGCTCAAAATTCACATATATTTTAATGTATTTATTTTTCTCCCTTATTTAGTGCCATTAAATACCAGAGTGCTTTACAGACATTATTAAATTCACTGTCCCCATTGAGAAATTACAAACTCCTTGGATTTTGGCCTTGGTGGGATTTGGAACCAGGAGCCCAGCGCTACAAGGCTACAGTGCTATCCACTGAGCCACTATGCTACCCACCATACTTTTTGTAATTATTTTGGCAGATCGAGATAGCCTCAACAAAAACAGTTGAGTTAATAACCTGTAATTGGGCCATAGTGATTGGTAGCAGCATATTTCCCTTTCTCTGTTGAACTAAACAGGTATGGTCAGTCAAGTATACATATTTTTGAAGAGGTCTAATGTGCATGACTAGGTTTAGCTGTTTCTTCGAATTTAAGGTTAAAGTACTGTCTGTACTATTTTGTAACAAATGCCTTTTTCTTGTACACTAAATGCCTATATATGGGTAAGCATACCCCTACAAGCATTTGTGACATGGTCAGATGGGGCATAGTGACCCTTGCAAGACCATGCTCTAGGTGACCTTTGTAGCAACTGGTCAGCAAATGTACACAAAAGGTTACACACATGTTAAGAAATCCTTATATAGGATGATCTAAAGGCTTCCAATGCTTGACCAGTTGTTATCTACACTTTATCAAAGTACAGACTATAATAAAAGCTTTTTTTATCGTATCAATACTAACTTTTATTTTTTAATCTGCTTTTCTTATTTTAGAAATGCTGGACTCCAACAATTTAATCACATTCAATGGATTGGCTAACAGCTCAAGTTACAGTACATTCGTATTAGATGAAGAGCGGGGAAGACTATTCGTTGGGGCTAAGGATCACATATTTTCATTTAACTTGGCTAACATCAAAGATTATCAAAAGGTATTGTACATGGGCTTGAAAATAAGGGAATTGCATTAATTGTACACATAAATCTACACACATCGTATTTTTGTCACAATAAGCTTCCAGTCATTACTATCATGGAGTTGGATTCCGCTACACAGAATGAAGTTACAAGAAGTTTCTTGTCTAGGACTGCAGCCTGTTGGATTAGTGGTCAGTGCCTCAGGCTGCTTTGGTTGTTGGCATCCAAGAGGTCAGTGTAATTCTGGACAGTAACACAGCAGGGAACATGTCATTGAGCGTGAAGTGATTCTTCTATAAATTTCTCCTCTTCTCTCACTTCATGACCATACAGTAATGTTATTGCCTAGTAGAATAGCAAACCACAATCCGTATACTAGACATTCGTGTTTAGATAGATAGATAGATAGATAGATAGATAGAGTGAGGGGTTGACACACTTAGCTGCTTACTCAGGTAGCCACAGGAACACTTTGGTGGTAAAACACCTGCTGGTTTATTAAAGTCCGCATAGACCAATGCAGGCTTCGGGAAACAAAACCAGAGCCTTCCTGGCTTAATGAAAAAAAAAAACACAAGCAAAGTGCAACAGAGCTCTTTCTCTGCAGGTTTCAACCTGCAGACACCACACACTGTCCTCAGCTCCACCTTGGAACTACATGGGAGTGCTTCCTCTCCAAAGACACCACCCAGACGCATTGTGTGTGAATAAGTACCAGTTAACCTACTTCAAAAATACAAATCTGATAAAAATATTTGCTAAAATATCGTGGAAGCTCTTTTCTGCTAGCTGGTTATGTGTGCGATGGTACCAGGCCTCAAAACCTCTTCAGTGGCCAATTGTATTTGATATGCTTTGCTTCCAGATAGAGAGCAAAAAATGTTCCAATAAATTCTAACCAAAGATTGCAGTAAGCAGTTTTACAGTCAAAACTCTTATTTGAGAGACTGTCCGTATCAGAAAAATTGACTCTATTAGAGAGCAGACTCCATTTTTGTGTCTGTAGTATCCATCTTGTCTTATACCTTCTGTGTCATGGTGATCAAATAACTCTAGGGGCATGATTAGAAATGAGAAACCTCCCCGCCCACCAAAGTGCCTATTGCCCACATATTTCTGTGGGAACTTTTCCTTTGTGACGCTACTTGGGTAGTTTACATGTGCTAATAAAGAAGAAATCCTGAGTACCCCATGTAAGGCTGTGCTGGACTGATTTCCTGAGTGCTTGTAAAGCAAATCTTATTAGTTTGGAGTTCAAAAGGCATAGAAGAGAGTGTATTTTGCTCGCTATGCCAAATCTTTTAAAACCCCTAAAATAACAAATGCCGTAGATTCTTATCCTCCCAGAGGCCAGTGACAACTTCCCATTGCTGCTCTGGTCTCAGAGTTTTGGCTACAGTGGTGATGTCTTGTCAACAGCATGTATCACACTGTAGCTAATCACTGAGCTCAGCAGCTGTGTTGAGGTCGATGAGACGAGCTGCTAACCTCCATGACTGGCTATAACAGTGATGCGTGCTGTCAACGTGACATCATCAATGCAGTCAAAACTCTTGAGACTGTAGCAGCAGCCGAGAGCCATTACTGGATCTTGGAATGGTTAATATCTGCTGTGTTTTTTTTATTTTAGGTACTTTTATAGTGTATCAGTTCCACTTTTCTGAAAATTGGAAACCTCCATATTTTTATTCTGTAGTGAAACCTACGCAACTTCACTATTTTATACTGTTAATGACCATGGGCACCAACTATTCAACCTGTAGGCTGTGGCATCTTTTTAATGTTAATTAATCCATCCAAATATCAGCACTGCTTCTCTGATATACACATGTCATCAGAAACGTAATCACACATATGAGGAAATGATTGCCTTCCTCAAGGTCAGCATGGCATGGCAAATATTATTGATTGAAAAGTGTACACACAAAACTAAACTAGCATTAAATAAAGGGACTAACTGGTGGTCAAATGTGAAACAAAAAAAAGTATATAAAAGCATGTTCACATTTTTATTTTAATTAAGTGTATCAATTGCCGCCTTTCGAAAGTCTTTCTACTGTCTAGGTTTTGTTGCAAATACTCCAAATACTCTCGTTCCTCACCTCAGATATTCAGCCCAATGCTCTCTTTAGCCAAAGGTTTGGATGGTAATGATCTTATGATTTATAAGTGTGATTTCTTCCCAATAAAGAAGCCAAGCACATTCCCTAGCTGTGCAGATATGGCAGATTATGCTGCTTCCATCTGTACAGGCACTGAAGACCTGGTGTGAGGGATGAGATTAGTGGTTTATATGAAAGAACACATTTGTTTACAGCATTTGACTAATTTTACTAAAAAGTAGCCACCTCTTTCAGTAGGTAATATGTTTCTATAAAAAAGGAATATAAAATATACAGCTCTGGCAAAAATTAAGAGACCACTGCAAAATGTTCAGTTTGTCTGATTTTTCTCTTTTTAGGTATATTTTTGAGTAAAATGTAAATTGTTCCTTTATTCTATAAACTTCTGACTACATCTCCGAATTTCCAAGCAATAAATTTGGGGTTTTTTTCTGAAAAGGATAAATGGTCAAAATAAAACAAAACAAAACAGTGCTTTCAGACCTCAAATAATGCAAAGAAAACAAGTTCATAATCACTTAGAAACAACAATACTAATGTTATAACTCAGGAAGAGTTCAGAAATCAATATTTTGTGGAATAACCATGATTTTTAATCGCAGCTTTCACGCGTCTTGGCATGCTTTCCCCCAGTCTTTCACACTGGTTCTGGTGCAAAAATATACAGGTCCTTCTCAAAAAATTAGCATATAGTGTTAAATTTCATTATTTACCATAATGTAATGATTACAATTAAACTTTCATATATTATAGATTCATTATCCACCAACTGAAATTTGTCAGGTCTTTTATTGTTTTAATACTGATGATTTTGGCATACAACTCCTGATAACCCAAAAAACCTGTCTCAATAAATTAGCATATTTCACCCGTCCAATCAAATAAAAGTGTTTTTTAATAACAAACAAAAAAACCATCAAATAATAATGTTCAGTTATGCACTCAATA
This sequence comes from Ranitomeya variabilis, assembly GCF_051348905.1. NCBI lineage: Eukaryota > Metazoa > Chordata > Amphibia > Anura > Dendrobatidae > Ranitomeya > Ranitomeya variabilis. Next base: position 321,921,152 of record NC_135236.1, read on the forward strand.
CTTGGTCGGGAATCCTTTGGCAGAAATGACTGCTTCAATGCGGCGTGGCATGGAGGCAATCAGCCTGTGACACTGCTGAGATGTTATGGAGGCCCAGGATGCTTCAATAGCGGCCTTAAGCTCATCCAGAGTGTTGGGTCTTGCGTCTCTCAACTTTCTCTTCACAATATCCCACAGATTCTCTATGGGGTTCAGGTCAGGAGAGTTGGCAGGCCAATTGAGCACAGTAATACCATGGTCAGTAAACCATTTACCAGTGGTTTTGGCACTGTGAGCAGGTGCCAGGAAGCATGAAGTGCTCCAAAATCTCCTGATAGCTAGCTGCATTGACCCTGCCCTTGATGAAACACAGTGGACCAACACCAGTAGCTGACATGGCACCCCACACCACTGACTGTGGGTACTTGACACTGGACTTCAGGCATTTTGGCATTTCCTTCTCCCCAGTCTTCCTCCAGACTCTGGCACCTTGATTTCCGAATGACATGCAAAATTTGCTTTCATCAGAAAAAAGTACTTGGGACCACTTAGCAACAGTCCAGTGCTGCTTCTCTGTAGCCCAGGTCAGGCGCTTCTGCCGCTGTTTATGGTTCAAAAGTGGCTTTACCTGGGGAATGCGGCACCTGTAGCCCATTTCCTGCACACGCCTGTGCACGGTGGCTCTGGATGTTTCCACACCAGACTCAGTCCACTGCTTCCTCAGGTTCCCTAAGGCCTGGAATCGGTCTTTCTCCACAATCTTCCTCAGGGTCCGGTCACCTCTTCTCGTTGTACAGCGTTTTCTGCCACATTGTTTCCTTCCAACAGACTTACCATTGAGGTGCCTTGATACAGCACTCTGGGAACAGCCTATTTGTTGAGAAATTTCTTTCTGGGTCTTACCCTCTTGCTTGAGGGTGTCAATGATGGCCTTCTTGACATCTGTCAGGTCGCTAGTCTTACCCATGATGGGGGTTTTGAGTAATGAACCAGGCAGGGAGTTTTTAAAAGCCTCAGGTATCTTTTGCATGTGTTTAGAGTTAATTAGTTGATTCAGAAGATTAGGGTAATAGGTCGTTTAGAGAACCTTTTCTTGATATGCTAATTTATTGAGACAGGTTTTTTGGGTTATCAGGAGTTGTAGGCCAAAATCATCAGTATTAAAACAATAAAAGACCTGACAAATTTCAGTTGGTGGATAATGAATCTATAATATATGAAAGTTTAATTGTAATCATTACATTATGGTAAATAATGAAATTTAACACTATATGCTAATTTTTTGAGAAGGACCTGTAAGCATTTCTTTGTTTGATGGCTTGTGACTATTCATCATCCTCTTGATTACATTCCAGAGGTTTTCACTGGGGTTCAGGTCTGGAGATTGGCCTCCAATGACAGGGTTTTGATGTGGTGGTCTCTTCATTTGTGCCAGAGCTGTATTTATATATGTACTGTAATATGTATAGCAAGTGAAAATCTTTGTTCCGGTTTTAATTTTGAAAATACTAAATGTTAAAGGGGTTGTTTACTTTACTTTATCATATGTGGCAGGGACATAATTAAGTGATATTTGGTACTATAGCTGTATTGCTAGTAAGCCTTTATCACAAAGTGCACATCTCTCATGTTCTCAAAATGACAGCTGATGGGGATCATGTGTCCAAACCTGTCCATTAGCCTCCTCCTATTGGAAGATACTGCAGATGGAAAGGCTGTTTTGACTTTGAGGAAGCTGACGGACAAATTTGACATCAGCATTTACCCTACTAACTAATTGCAGCATTGCATTCATTATTTAAAGGGAATAAGTCACAAAGTTTTTGCTACCCCAGCTAAGACCAGCATACCCTGATTCAAGCAATGTATCACTTACTGGGCTACTTGCTGTCATTTTCATAAAGTCACTGTTTTATCTGCCTCAGATCAATCAGTTCTCTAAATGCTGAGCTCTGTCTAACCTCACCCACACCACTGATTGGCAGCTTTCTGTCTATGTATATAGTGTACACAAAAAGCTGCCAATTGGTGATGGTCGGGTTATACAGAGCTCTTGAATATGCTTGGCAACCTGGCAACAGGTTTACTAGTCATGTAGTAATGATAAAACATTGATGTCAACAAAAGTACAATAAGCAGCCCAGTAAGTTACACATCGCTGGAATTCGTGTCTCTGCCTCTACAATATGCTTTTCTCAAATAAGGTGGTTAAAAACCTGCTGACACATTCCTTTTAACACTGATTTCTAACAAACACAATGCATAGGAAAAGTAATCACCGTAATCATAAAATCAGCATTTTAACCCCCTTCTGACCTCGGTCAGGATAATACGTCCGAGGTCAGAACCCCCGCACTGATGCGGGCTCCGACGGTGAGCCCGCATCAAAGCCGGGACATGTCATCTGTTTTGAACAGCTGACATGTGCCCGCAATAGCGGCGGGTGAAATCGCGATTCACCCGCTGCTATTAACTAATTAAAGGAAACCTGTCACCCCTTTTTTCAATATGAGATAAAAATACCATTAAATAGGGCCTGATCTGTGCTGGACAATAGTGTATTTTGTGTACCCTGATTCCCCACCTATGCTGCCAAAATACCTTACCAAAGTCGCCGTTTTCGCCTGTCAATCAAGGTGTTCCGGTCAAATGGGCGTGGTGAAATCGCTTCTTCTCCCCCAGATCTTGCTTATCTTTCCATTGGTGGCGTAGTGGTTTGCGCATGCCCAACAGCGGAATGCACTGCGCAGCTGAAGAAAAAGAACGTGATCTGCGCCATTCACCGCTTTATCGCTGGCGTCGGCAATCTTCCTGAGGCCATGCATGCGCAGATGGAGCGTTCTGCTGTCTGGGGCTTCAGGAAAATGGCCACGGGATGCCGCGTGTGTGCAGATGGAGATCGCGGCGGCCATTTTCCTGAAGCCGAGTTCGCATCTTGGCTTCAGGAAAATGGCCGCCACAATCTCCATCTGCGCTCGCGTGGCATCCTGCGGCCATTTTCCTGAAGACCCGGACACCAGAGCGCTCCATCTGCACACGCGCGGCCTCAGGAAGATGGCCGCCACCAGCGATAAAGCGGTGAATGGCGCAGATCGTGCTCTTTTTCTTCAGCTGTGCAGTGCATTCCGCACTTGGGCATGCGCAAACCACTACACCACCAATGGAAGGATAAGCAAGATCTGGGGGAGAAGAAGCGATTTCACCACCATTTGACCGGACCACCTTGATTAACAGGTGAAAACGGCGACTTTGATAAGGTATTTTGGCAGCATAGGTGGGGAATCAGGGTACACAAAATGCACTATTGTCCAGCACAGATCAGGCCCTATTTAATGGTATTTTTATCTCATACTGAAACAACAGGGTGACAGGTTCCCTTTAAATGCTGCTGTCAAACGCTGGCCGGGCGGCCGGAAATGAGCGCATCGCTGACCCCTATCACATGATCAGGGCTCAGCGATGCTTCTGTATAGTAACCATAGAGGTCCTTGAGACCTCTATGGCTACTGATCCCCGGTAGCTTTGAGCGCCACCCTGTGGTCAGCGCTCATAGCACACCTGCATTTCTGCTGCATAGCAGCGTTCTGATGATCGCTGCTATGTAGCAGAGGTGATTGAGTTGTGCCAGCTTCTAGCCTCCCATGGAGGCTATTGAAGCATGGCAAAAGTAAAAAAAAATGTGAAAAAAATAAAAAAAAATAAAAGTTGAAATCACCCCCCTTTCGCCCCATTCAAAATAAATCAATAAAAAAAAAAATCAAACCTACAAATATTTGGTATCGCCATGTTCAGAATCGCCCAATCCATCAATATAAAAAAGCATTAACCTGATTTCTAAACAGCGTAGTGAGAAAAAAAATTGAAACCCCAGAATTACATTTTTTTGGGGTCGCCGCGACATTGCATTAAAATGCAATAACGGTCGATCAAAAGAACATATCAGCTTGGCACACAAAAAATAAGCCCTCAACCGACCCCAGATCATGAAAAATGGAGACGCTACGGGTATCGGAAAATGGAGCAATTTTTTTTTTTTAGCAAAGTTTGGAATTTTTTTTCAACACATATAAAATATAACCAAGTCACGTTAGGGTCTATGAACTCGTAATGACCTGGAGAATCATTATGGCAGGTTAGTTTTAGCATTTATTGAACCTAGCAAAAAAGCCAAACAAAAAACAAGTGTGTGACTGCACTTTTTTTGCAATTTCACCGCACTTGGAATTTTTTTCCAGTTTTCTAGTACACGACATGCTAAAACCAATGATGTCTGTCAAAAGTACTTGTTTTGCAAACAATAAGCCCTCACATGACCATATTGATGGAAAAATAAAAAAGTTATGGCTCTGGGAAGGAGGGGAGCGAAAAACGAACACGGAAAAACGGAAAATCTCAAGGTCATGAAGGGGTTAATATTGTGGTTCTACACGTTGTAGTTAGACTTGTCAGAAAAGTGTGCATTCATTTCATCTGCATAGCCCATCCAGCAGCTATCATGCACATAGTCATTGCAGTACGTATTTGCCTTCTTCCCACAATCTAAATCACACAAATGAGCAGTTGCAGCCAGGTATGGACTGCGACTGAAATTCAGCCCTGGCATTTGAAATCACACAGGCCCATGTTGTCCCCGTCCCCAAGCACCAGATGGGATATATTACTAATATTACCCTGGATGGAGGAAAGCAAGATTTACTACAAGACCAATTTTTTCTAATGATACCAGTGGCCTACTGGGGTAAGTGACAGAGTCAGAGACTTTGTGCTCCATCACAACTCTTAACAGTATGGGTATCTGGAGAACAATGATTCTGTTAACAATGTAGTAGACAAGGCAGCCCATGACCAGACAGGCCCTTCTGGCATTTGTCAGAATTGCTAGATGGCCAGTCCAGCCCTGGAACTTGTAACCATAACTTTGGAAATGCACTTTGATCTCCTATGATGAAGCCCAAAGACTGACTGAGTTCTCGCTGTAATCTCACAGCAAATGCACTGCATTGCTGTGTTATAGTTCTGAGCCGGCCAGTAGTGGCACACAGGCAGGATTTCACAGTACAGGTCATGCTGTAACAATGTGAATCTACTTGTTGGCTGAGCTCTAGAACACCACAGAACATCAGCACTAGAACACCGCAGCAGAGAACATCAGCACTAGAATGCCGCAACACTGCACATCAGCACTAGAACACCACAGCACATCAGCACTAGAAAACCACAGCGCAGCACATCAGCACTAGAACACCACAGCACATCAGCACTAGAACACCGCAGCACAGCACATCAGCACTAGAAAACCGCAGCACAGCACATCAGCACTATAACACTGCAGCACAGTACATCAGCACTAGAAAACCGCAGTGCAGCACATCAGCACTAGAACACCACAGCACATCAGCACTAGGACACCGCAGCACAGCACATCAGCACTAGAAAACTGCAGCGCAGCACTAGAACACCACAGCTCAGCACATCAGCACTAGAACACTGCAGCACATCAGCACTAGAACACCGCAGCACAACACATCAGCACTAGAACACTGCAGCACAACACATCAGCACTAGAACAGCGCAGCACAACACATCAGCACTAGAAAACCGCAGCACAGCACATCAGCTTTGAGTTTGCAGATGAAAGCACTCAGGAGGCTATAATTTGGGTCTGCAATGTATGACACCAGAGTGGTCCATCAGCAAAAGATCACTATTAGTGATGAGCGAGTGTACTTGTTGCTCGGGTTTTCCCGAGCACGCTCGGGTGATCTCCGAGTATTTGTGACTGCTCGGAGATTTAGTTTTTGTTGATGCAGCTGTTTGATTTAAGGCTGCTAGCCAGCCTGACTACATGTGGGGGTTGCCTGGTTGCTAGGGAATCCCCACATGTATAGAAGCTGTCTATCAGCTGTAATTCATGCACCTAAGGCAACAAAAACTAAATCTCCGAGCAGTCACAAATACACGGAGATCACCCGAGCGTGCTCGGGAAAACCCAAGCAACGAGTACACTCGCTCATCACTAATCACTATGCATGCCTGGAGTTGCTCTACAGTTTGTGTTGCTCATTTGTGTTCTTTAAATAGTGGGGATGAGATGGGCGTGACATTGGCTGGCTGGGATGGACTGCCCCACACTAAGTACACCCCTTTCTGACTAGTCTAATGATTTGTTTCATGTGGCATCATATTAAAAAGTTGCTTTTATGATTATGCTGGGACCTTTCACTAAGCATTGTGTTTGCTACCAGTCAGTGTTAAATTATGAATGTAGCTCTGCAATTAGTTAATAGGGGTAAATCCTGCTGTCAAGTTCAGTTTAATTTTTCATACGGAGTATCACATGGGGAGTGCAGGTTGCTCAGTCAAGAATCACACTAAAACCGCGTGATTTCACTTTTGACATGTTTATTATATGAAGTCAGTAGGCAGTCCTTGTACATTATGCTCCTAAAAATTACGAACTTTAGGGCAGAAACCTCATAACTCAGAGTCATTTATAGTTAAAGTGTTATTCAGAAGGAATGTTATGACAGCCATGAAGGAATAATAGTAATGTAGACAAAACATGCGCTTTCACATTGCCATTCACTTACGTTTCATATTCCAGAATCCTATCTAAGAGCTCAGCCTGAAATGTACTTTCAACTTTAACACTCTTTAAGTGTGACAAGTCAAAATAGAGGTAACAGACAGCAGCATATGGAGCCAGCAGATCTAAACAGGAACTAGACGATGCTCCGCTTCAAATATCTGTTCACACAGTGTTAATTATTTACATATCTATAACCCTGAAGATCAAAGACAATATGAAATGTGTGTTTCTTGACCCGTACATGATTATTCTGGTTATGTGGGTTGATGAAAGTGAGATCTGTGACATTGTTTATTCTCAACAGAGATGTTTTCCCTTCACCATGACAGCACCGTACTGAGAAAGTATCCGCCTCCAGGAACAGGAAACCTACTGACATAAAAGGGCAGTACCACTCCGTTCTCCTCAGTGTGTTTTCCTGTTCCTGGAAGAGGAGACCTATGACCCTGCAAGGTGAAAAGGACATACCTGGGGAGATTCATCACTCTCCATCTGGGCCGAACAACATAAGTTTAAAAGAAGGCAGATGCTTCCCAAGGCCTCCTTCACAGGTCCTGATATTCAAGGTACTGGAAAAACCAGTACCAGTGCTATCTATGATCGTGTGTAACATACATGTGGCATCCATGTGTAGAGACCGCAGGTAAAGAAGGATGCAGGGACAAATAGGAGCCAGAAAGCAAATAGCGTTTTTAACTTTCTTTTTAACTTCCAACCAAAAAGATAACAAACGTTTTCCACGCAGGGAACTTATATACAAGAACACAATCTCGCAGTAAATCCCAATTATTATATGGCCGCCCTGAACTACACCCGTAGAACGCGGCAGCGCCTCACTAGTGACTCCCTACTAAGATAAAGTCAACAACGGTCACTTATCAGTGCTGGTTCAGCGATGTAGTCCTGACGGGGAGGCTCCGACAACGCCGTAGTCCTGATGGCGGAGGAAGGAGGTGTCTTCTGGCGACGGGCCCAGGCGTAGAGTCGAGTCCAGAATGTCTTTTGCGGTGCTGCGTTCCCTCCTGCAGGCGGACGTTGATCCGAGGTAACAGCCTCCCAGTCCAGAGAAGAGTCTTTTTGAGGAGGATTAGGAGAATAATCAGTATCAGTCACAGCTGAGACGAAACCATGCAAGTCTGTAGCACTCTCTGGCAAGGTGTTCTCAGGGAGCGCGGTAATACTGTCCCTGAGCTGGTCAGCACTACCCCTCTGCCTGGGGGGTCGCTGACGACGAATGCGTCTCTTTTTGGGGGCTCCAGTAATTGCCCGCAGTGTCTGTTGCACGTTTTCCCCCTGCTTCCTGCAAGTCTCACTGCGGCCTGCACACTCACAGCAACTGCGCTGCAGTTTCCTCTCCTCAGAGATTTCCCGCGCTTCTCTGCCCCTGCTTTCGCGCATTTTGCTTTTTATCCTCTCCTCTCCCTGCGTCACTCTGCCTCCTGTCACATGAGCCTGGCTTCCCATGCACCCCTCAAATCCGTCCCCCGGAACCCCGACTCCCGGCAACAATGGTTCCACCCGTCTGCACAGCTCACCAGGTCCCTGTCCCCTACATTCCCCCACCCTGTATGCTCGCCAGTCCCTGGGCGAGGCCTTCGCACTGACAGGTCGCCCACCTGACGGATTGTTCCACACTTGGGTCTGTCTAGTGTGTAAGTCAGGACTGTAGCGAGTTGGGGGTCTACCGGCAGTAGAACGTCCAGAACGTCGTGGCTCGGGTCCTTGTGTAGGGGGTGTTGGGGGAATGTCGTCAGCGGAAGGGTGACTGGTCAGGGGTAGTGTAGTAGTCGAGATAGGGGGAGTATTTTGACGCCGTTCTTCTTCTTCATCATCTTCTTCATCCCACCAATGGTTGTTGGGGGACTCAGTCGTAGGTGGCTCTTCCCTGATTGCGGATTCCGGGGTGTCCGAGTCAACAGAGCGACACAACCGGAGCATGTTGCGATGAAGAATGCGAGTACCTGTACTTCCGAGGGCCTCAGACTGCACTTCATATACAGGTCCATGCGGGTCTATACGGCGAAGCACCCGATAGGGTGTTTTTTCCCAACGATGGTCTAACTTGTTTTGCGGTCTTTGCTCTCGAACGAGTACTCGATCACCTGGCCGGAACTCTGGGGGTTTTGCTGTGGGGGTGCTCCGATGCTCCACTTCCCGAATTCGAGTGTGTACCAGTCGGTGTAAGGTCTGCAGCCGATGCCGATGATCACGCACCCACGAAGCCATCCCTGTTCGGGGGCCTTCTTCCTCCGAAGACAGTTCCAGATCTGTCATGCCTTTTCCTGGGCGCCCAAAGACCACTTCATACGGGGTGCGTCCTGTGACTTGATGAACTCTATTGTTGTAGACCCACACTAGGTCAGACACGTACTCCGGCCAGCGGGCCTTCTGATCTTGTTCTAGCGCACGCAGCATTTGAAGCAAAGTCCGGTTAAACCGCTCACAAGCCCCATTTCCCTGGGGATGATACGGCGTGGTGCGTGACTTATCAATGCCGTAGAGGCGATGCAGCTCTTCCATGACCTTGCCCAAGAAACAGGCACCTTGATCCGAATGTATTCGCCTCGGACAGCCGTAACCTTGAATAAAGTTCTTACAGATAGCGCTCGCCGCCGACTCAGCTGTCTGATCACGGGTAGGGATGACTACCGCGAATTTTGAAAAATGATTTACCATAACGAGGCAGTGTTCGTAGCCTTGATGCGCTGCTCCAATGGTAATGTAGTCTACCATTAATACTTCAAAAGGGGCAGACGTCGTGATGCTCTGCACAGGCGCCCTTTCCTCCGGTGACTTGGTTAGCTCACATTGTCGACATTGTCTACAGGCAGTTTGTACTTCCGCAAGCAGCCGAGGATGATAGAACCGAGTTTGCAGCCACTTAAACGTCCTCTTCACTCCGAAGTGTGCCCCGGACTCATGAGCTTCTTTAGCAACTGCGGCCACCACAGGCCCTGGTAAGACCATCTGCCAGGTCGGCTCAGAATCTGCCAGAGCCATGGTTAAGTGGCATAAGAGCCCGTCCTGAAGAGTTAGGCGCTCCCACTGCCGCAGAAGAAGGTTCAGATCTGACGGGAGAATTTGTCCAGGGGTTCTCACGGGCAATAGACCATTCGTTATCCACTGTCGCAATGGAGCTAGTTCCTGGTCTTCCTGTTGTAGCCGTATCCATTCGTCCCGACTCTGAACCAACAGTCCTGCAGCCGTTCCGTTCCCGGTCTGTTCCCGGCTCACAGCCGTCTGAGCAGCGCCCCCGATGGCGTAGGGGATTTCTTCTCCCTCCAGCTCCTCATCTCGGTTAGTTCTTGGGGGATTTTTCCGCAGACGAGATAATGCGTCAGCATGAACATTCTCCGCTCCTCGCTTGTAAAGGATACGGTATCTGTACTTGGCCATCCGGGCTACCCAGCGCTGTTCTAGGGCACCCAATTTCGCATTTTCCAGATGTGCCAATGGGTTGTTATCCGTGCGTATCAGCACCTCGGAACCGGCCAGGTACTCAGCGAACCGCTCCGTCATAGCCCACACCACGGCCAGCAGCTCCACCTTGAAAGAACTGTAATTGTCTGGGTTCAACTCAGAGTCATGAAGAGACCGACTCGCATAGGCGATCACTCTCTCCCGCCCATCCTGAACCTGAGACAACACAGCCCCCAATCCCTGAGAGCTGCCGTCGGTGTGTAGGATGAACGGTTGCGAAAAGTCCGCATAAGCCAACACCGGCGGCTCCATGAGAGCTGTCTTCAAGTCCCGGAACGCTGCTTCTTGTGGCTCCTGCCATTGTATCTTCTTTCCCCGTTCCTTGGGGGAGCTTCCTTTCAGCAGGACTTGTAGATTGTGAGAACGGCGAGCAAAATTCTTCACGAAGCGCCGGTAGTACCCAGCGAGGCCCAAGAACGCCCGTACATCTTTAGCGGTCTCCGGTGTGGGCCACTCCTGGATTGCAGCAATCTTCTCCTGCGATGGCCGGACTCCTTCGGCGGACACCACATGCCCCAGGTACTCGATCTGTTCCCGGAACAAGTGACACTTCTGGGGCTTCACCTTAAGCCCGTATTTCAGCAACCGGTCTAGTACCTGTTCCAGTCGGCACAGATGTTCCTCGAATGTTGGGGCGTAGATGATGATGTCATCCAGATAAATGAGAGTGGCCTCGAAGTTCAAATCCCCCAGACACCGCTCCATTAATCGTTGGAAGGTGCCTGGAGCGTTGGCCAGCCCAAACGGCATTCGATTGAACTCAAATAGTCCCATGGGAAGGATGAACGCTGTCTTAGGACGATCTGCTTCTGTCATCGGGACCTGCCAGTATCCGCTGGCTAGGTCTAAGGTGGAAAAATATTTGGCCCGACCCAGCACGGAGAGAGACTCCTCGATACGGGGAAGTGGATAAGAGTCTCGGACGGTGCATGCATTTAGCTTACGATAGTCCACACAGAACCGGAGCGTGCCGTCCTTTTTCCGCACCAGCACGATCGGGGCAGCCCACGGGCTCTGACTCTCGCGGATCACTCCCTTTTGTAGCATCTGGCCTAACAACGTCTTTACTTCCTGGTACATCTGCGGGGGAATCTGTCTGTACCGCTCCCTGATGGGCACTGTATCTCCGGTCGGAATTCCATGTTCGATGGCCGTGGTACAGCCAAAATCATCTTCATGTTGCGCAAACACTTCAGCATAGTGTCCAAGGAGCCGCTGCACTCGCGAGACTTGTGATGGATGCAGACCCGGTAATTCTGCTCGCATATGTTCCAGAATAGTTTGACCTTTTCGTAACGCTATCAGCTCAGGATCCTGTGTAGACCGGACACTGACCATCCAGGGATCAGGGGAATCCACCTTTAACTGTAAAGTATCTGGAGGAGGCATCACTTCTAACGGTCGTAACACTTTGGCCATCTCACTTCGGACCCGTAGCACGACATCGTGTTCGTCCACATTCACACATCGCACTGGTACGGCCCCATTTTTAACAGTAGCCAGAGATCGGGCCACCAGCAGTCCTGTGGGCAAAGGGGACGTAAAGGTGGGCTCAACCTGCACTTGCACTCCTTCCAGAGGGATGCGAGCTCGGATGGGCAGGGATATAACAGTCTGTCCTGGGGGAAACGTCACTTCTGCTGTCGGGGAGGTGATTACTTTCCCTAGTATGTCTCCCTCCTGAAAGGTCTCTTGCACACGGACTTCCCTCACTAACTGTCTGAACACAGAGCCTTGAGGTGTACTGGTCCCCCACTGATTGAGTGTCTCTTGTGTGGTCTCCCCTAACAGCAAACTGCCAAAGTCCTTCAATACATTCATCCCCAAAGTCACGATATGTTGTGGGCTGGGATCCCCCCGTGTCAACACAACCCCCCGGCGGCCCAGGTCTTTCCCACATAAAGATATTTGCATCCAGGTGACCCCTTCCACTGGGATGGGCAGCTGATTGGCGGCCTGCAACCGGATTACGGGGCCCCATTGGGGTCTGACTGACACAGGGAAGTGTTTTCTAAAATAGGCCTCGGGCATAGTCGTGACTTGAGATCCGGTGTCCACCAGACAACGTACAGCCCGCCCTTCAAACTCTGCCCAAACCAGGGGGCAGCTGGCAACCAAATTTTCGGGACTTTCACCACCCATCCGCGGGGATTCTGACTCCGAGCGTCGTCCCCTTAGCTCGGAGTCCTCTAGTTTAACGCCCGCCGTGACGAGGCCCTCCCTCTCCGGGGGCACTCCCGTGCGAAATGTCCTGCCTCCCCGCAACCATAGCAAGCACCGGGGACCGGATAATATCCTGAACGAGCGCCACGAGCTGGACTCCCAGACCCTTGCCCCCGGGGTAGCTCCCTTGGGCTTCGCGCATTTTTTTTTACTTCGGCCAGTTCGTCTCGGATTTGTTTGAGCTCCTGCCGCATCTCCTGAACCCACGACGGCTCACCCCCTCCTGGTGCAGCGGTCTGGATAACCCGAGCCTCTCCTGTCAGGACCGTCACCCCCCTCTCTTGCTCCCGGGTGCGGGCCTCATTGCCTATGTCGGAGAAAGTCAGGCGCGGGTCGACCCGCACTCATTCACGTAGAGCCTGTTTGGTCAACTCATCCCGCAGTCCCGTCACCAGTTGGTCGCGCAGGGTCACGTCGACATGTCCCATCCCCATACCATCTTTCCGCACGATTGCAATGTTTAGCTCTTGCAGAGCATTCATGTACTGAGTGACAGTCTCGCCCTCTTTTTGTCGCCGTCCAAACAACCGGGCCCGCAGCTCTCCCACGTCGGTGGGATCCCCGTGCGTCCCCTCTAACACATGTAACACCCCGGTAAAAGTATTCCGCTCTGTGGGGGGTCTCAACATCACTGAATCTCGGGCCTCTCCGTCTAATGCCATAATGGCTACCTCAGCTTCCAGGGCCGGGGTCATAGGATGCATTCTCAACAGCCCCCTCATCCTCTCAGTCCAGCTCCACAACAACATGTTGCTCCCATTAAACTTGGGCAAATTGTTTAACATGGCCCCCAATGAGAGAGAAGCTCTAGGCCCAGCCCCATCCTCCGTATCTTCTGGCTCCTTCTTTGGATCCTGCATCCTGCCGACTACGCCAAATGTAGAGACCGCAGGTAAAGAAGGATGCAGGGACAAATAGGAGCCAGAAAGCAAATAGCGTTTTTAACTTTCTTTTTAACTTCCAACCAAAAAGATAACAAACGTTTTCCACGCAGGGAACTTATATACAAGAACACAATCTCGCAGTAAATCCCAATTATTATATGGCCGCCCTGAACTACACCCGTAGAATGCGGCAGCGCCTCACTAGTGACTCCCTACTAAGATAAAGTCAACAACGGTCACTTATCAGTGCTGGTTCAGCGATGTAGTCCTGACGGGGAGGCTCCGACAACGCCGTAGTCCTGATGGCGGAGGAAGGAGGTGTCTTCTGGCGACGGGCCCAGGCGTAGAGTCGAGTCCAGAATGTCTTTTGCGGTGCTGCGTTCCCTCCTGCAGGCGGACGTTGATCCGAGGTAACAGCCTCCCAGTCCAGAGAAGAGTCTTTTTGAGGAGGATTAGGAGAATAATCAGTATCAGTCACAGCTGAGACGAAACCATGCGAGTCTGTAGCACTCTCTGGCAAGGTGTTCTCAGGGAGCGCGGTAATACTGTCCCTGAGCTGGTCAGCACTACCCCTCTGCCTGGGGGGTCGCTGACGACGAATGCGTCTCTTTTTGGGGGCTCCAGTAATTGCCCGCAGTGTCTGTTGCACGTTTTCCCCCTGCTTCCTGCAAGTCTCACTGCGGCCTGCACACTCACAGCAACTGCGCTGCAGTTTCCTCTCCTCAGAGATTTCCCGCGCTTCTCTGCCCCTGCTTTCGCGCGTTTTGCTTTTTATCCTCTCCTCTCCCTGCGTCACTCTGCCTCCTGTCACATGAGCCTGGCTTCCCATGCACCCCTCAAATCCGTCCCCCGGAACCCCGACTCCCGGCAACAATGGTTCCACCCGTCTGCACAGCTCACCAGGTCCCTGTCCCCTACACATGTACCACATCAGTGTGATACATACCGGCGCCTGGGAAAAAGCAGTACGGTTAGTGCTGTTCCCTGGTGCTATGGGCTGAATCCAGTTCTTTTCATTGTTGCCTGGCCTGGAATATCTAACATGCAAAAAGCAAAAGGAATCATCTACTAAGCACATATTGGGTACTATGGTCCACATGAGCTTATGCATTATGCCTGGACAACACCTGACATAGCACATTTCTGTGAATGCACCTGTATGGTTTTACTCAAATGAGGAGCTCAAAAAGTACACATTTATTATTTTATTTCAAATGTATACTACTGTATATTTGTACAGGTTGCAAATAAAAGGTCACATATAAAATGAACTCATATAGGTGCAATTACACATTTTCATGCCCACTGCAAAATAGATGTTTTAGCAAAATTGACAAACTTTCTGTTTGTAGTAAATCAGACAGGAACAGATTAAAGGGGTTGTCCACTTTCACATGTTAGTTCAACTTAGTTTTCACATTTGGACAGGGAGGTCATGCACCCATCAGATTCATGAGGCCACCTTGATGATTGTTGGTGGGCTCAAACTACTTGGCCAAATTTTGTGCAAAGCGTCTCATAAATATGTTTCCTAATGTTCAAAAGCCATTTTGCTATTCATGTTTCATGTATTTCATATTGACATGCTTTGGCACGATAGAGTGCAACCTTTTTTCATATATTGCATATGGAGGTAGCTGCTCCTGGTATGCACCTATTCATACTAGTTTGGATGTGCCAGTCATTTTTCTGTTATTTCTATGATGAGCATAGTGAACAGTTACTTTACAGAATTGGTCCCAAAGTTTTAAGTTTCACATAGAATATTTGATTGGAAAAGGACCCAAAGATTAATAAATCAATATCTCATGAATAAAGCAGCATCCTATATGTGGTCATATACCTTTGTTTGGGCACACGTCAGAGCTCAGAAGAAAAATCATCATTTGGCTTTTAGGGTTCAAAGTTTTCTGGAGTTGTTTGGCACACGTCAGAGCTCAGAAGAAAAATCAACATTTGGCTTTTAGGGTTCAAAGTTTTCTGGAGTAGTTTGTGTGCATGACTTGCAGGGCTCCTGAGCTTCCAAAATAGCAAAATCCCCAAAAAGTGACCCTATTTTGCAAAGTACACTCAGGGAAATCATGTAGGGGTGTAGTGACTATTTTGACAACACTGGCGCACTCCAGAAATTAGTGGGCAATTGATGTCGAAGAGTGACAATTGCAAATATATCATGTTAGTGCCCACCAGCTTGTGCTTCTGGAGACGTGCCACATAGAAAATTTACAATTAAATTAAAAGGGTTGTCTAAGACCTAACAATTGACAACTCCTCTCAATATAAGATTAGTGAGGTTCTGACGGTCTCACAATCAGCTGAAACTGCTCCAACAGACGCCCGAGCTAAGGCTAGGCCCACACTGCGCTCGTGGACACTGTTGGGTCCATACGCTTAGGAGCTATGCACCCATCAGTGTGCATTGTCAGGATGGATCCCAAAGCATCCATACACCATAAGGACTCAATGTAAAGAGACGTATATTACATGGCATACATCTCTTTTCAGTGAAAGAACACACTTTTAGCCTGCGTCTAGTTAGTGGTTGGCCATGGTGATGATAGAGTATATGTCTAGAAAAGTTATTGGACATATACTGCAGGCTAGTTGCTTGAACACAGTGCACCTAGCCTAAGCGATGTATAGGCTATATACAGCTACCCATTACATTTCTTGGTGCCTGCTGATTGACTAATGCAGTACATTCACGTCAATGGGAGATAAAGTTCAGTGCTTCCCTACAAAGCAATGGCAAGATTGCTGTGTTCCGCTTTCACATGGCTTTGGTCCAGCTGCTGCTGGAGCAGTTTTTAGCTGATAAATAAGTTTGCTGTTGTCGTACCTTCACTGATTTTATGTTGATTAGACCCTGAGAAACAATTTAAGTACGTTTTCCCCTCTGCCTTACATGTTGACATTAAGTGTGGTTTGGAAAGTCTGTGAGGCTTAGAAAATTGGGCCATTTGGCTTTCTGAGCATGAATTTAACTGAATTGTTTTTCAGGAGCCTTATCGCTTTCCCAACACCTCAGAACTACTAGGAACATGGACAGTCTCTATTTTTTCCATTAAAGGGGTTGTCCGGTCTAAACCGATAAGTCTGCAGTCACTCTGTGTGACTGCAGATTTATGAATATAAGTCTTTTGAATTGCACTGTATTTGATCTTTCACTCAGACACAGACATGAGGCATGTCACTATCTGCTGAAAAAGTGGAACTCAGGATGGAGGTATCGTTCAATGTGCTGCTGGTAAAAGCTTGGTGATGGGATAAAATCAAGAGAATTTTATTATATAGGTTTACAGATCAATGCGTTTCAAGGTCCCACACAACCTCTTCATCCTGCTTTCCACTTTTTCTGGGCAAATATGCAACTGTTGTCCTTCAGCAGCTGTATTACGTGCCTACCAAATGTTGCTATATTGTTACTTCTCCAAGTGAGTGACCTCACTTTTCTATTTTTCCTTTGTCATTAGAGAAGACCCTATTGCGCTCTTCTGTCTCCTAGTTTTCACTCCTCTACTACCTGCTGAAGGCCGTACTTTAAAGGCCACCATACTTGGGTCTTCACAATTGTGTTGTGCTGATGTGTGGGAAGAGGGAGCACCATCTCTCTATATCATATCGATGCCGTTGTCACTATTAACAGAGGAATCATAGCATTTAAATGCCTGCGATCGGTGCTAGCATCGACTGTGGGTGTTACTTCAAGGTTTCAACTATGATGTATAGCTGACACTTGCTGATAATATCGCCAGTTCTGCTAGTGAGCCATTGCAATCATTGCACCATACTCATACAGCAGCTTGTTGAAATATATACAAATTGTCTCTTCGGAGAGGAAGAGGACTTGGAATATATAAGCATTTTTGTTATTCGCCTATTCAAATATATGGGAGAATGCAAGTAAAAATGCTGCAAAACTGCATACAAAATGTGGCAAAACTGCACTTTTTTCCTGCCACCAAGCTGATTTTTGGTGCACAAAAAATTATTCAAAACTGCAATGTTTTAACATACCTTAAAATACCTGCTGGTGGAGAAGTATGTGACCCTACCACTCCATCAGCTTACTCCAATATAAAAACAGCTTTACCATTTGAGATTTTATGTTTGGAGGAGACTGATGGACAAGTTTGATCACTAGCTCTTCCATCTGCACATAATTTCTGTCCATGAAATGGCTGCTGTCTGTGAGGAAAGCTGCACTAACAAGAGAAAGTGGCAGCCCTCTTTAACACATCCCAGTTTTGGCAATTTCATGTTATTGCGTTTATTTTTTTTTTCACTCGCAACTTTTATATTTTTTCATCCACATAGCCAAATGTTTGTTTTGGGGGGTCAAGTTGTAATATCAAATAACAACATAATTCATTTTTATCACTGTACTGGAAAAGGGGAAAGAAATTCCAAGTGCATTGAAATTGTGTTAAAAACCCTCAATTTTTCAATATTTTTGAGGGTTGTCTTTTTACAATGTTCATGGTGCAGTATAAATGACCTGACTTTCCAGTTCAGTATAATTATGGTGATGCCAAACTTATATGTGTGTAAATACATACAGTTATATGAAAAAGTTTGGGCACCCCTATTAATCTTAAGCTTAATGTTTTGTAAAAATTGTTTTTTTTTGCAACAGCTTTTTCAGTTTCATATATCTAATAACTGTTGGACACGGTAATGTTTCTGCCTTGAAATGAGGTTTATTGTACTAACAGAAAATGTGCAATCTGCATTCAAACAAAGTTTGACAGGTGCATAAGTATGGGCACCCTTATCATTTTCTTGTTTTAAATACTCCTACCTACTTTTTACTGACTTACTAAAGCACTTTTTTTGTTTTGTAACCTCATTGAGCTTTGAACTTCATAGCCAGGTGTATGCAATCATGAGAAAAGCTACTTAAAGTGGCCACTTGCAAGTTGTTCTGTTTGAATCTCCTCTGAAGAGTGGCATCATGGGCTCCTCAAAACAACTGTCAAATGATCTGAAAACAAAGATTATTCAACATACCGTATTTTCCGGCGTATAAGACGACTTTTTAACCCCTGAAAATCTTCTTAAAAGTCGGGGGTCGTCTTGTACGCCGGGAATCGCCTTGTACGCCGGGTGTATATGGTGGGTGGGGGGGGAGTGGTCCTGATGACGACGAGGGGGCGTCTCACAGGAAAGTGAGTATCCCCCATTACCTTATCGTAGCGCTGCAGCGTGGGGTCTCTGTGCTGGGAGCGGCGGCTGCTGTGCTGTGGTGCGGCGGCTCCTCTTCCGCAGTGTGGGGCCTCTGGTGCTGTGGGGTGGTGGCGGCGGTGTATCTTCATGCAGTCGGGGCTCCTCAGGCATCTCAAAGCCTGGAAGCCCTGCCGGCAACTCCATCGGTGTAATGCGGTGGCCTCCGGGAAAATAGCCGCTGCTTAGATTCAGATCTCGTGTCCCGAGATTTCGGGACGAGATCTGAATCTGAGCATGCGCAGCCCCCAGCGGCCATTTTCCCAGAGGCCACCGCATCGCACCTATTGAGCTGCCTCCGGGAAAATGGCCGCTGCTTAGATTCAGATCTCGTCTCCCGAGATCTCGGGACGAGATCTGAGTCTGAGCAGCGGCCATTTTCCCGGAGGCCACCGCATTGTACCGATGGAGTTGCCGGTGGGGCCTCCAGGCTTTAATGAGATGCCGGAGGAGCCCCGACTGCATAAAGATACGCCGCCGCCGCCACCCCCCAGCACAGAGGCCCCACACTGCAGAAGAGGAGCCGCCGCACCACAGCACAGCAGCCGCCGCTCCCAGCACAGAGACCCCACGCTGCAGCGCTATGATAAGGTAATGGGGGATACTCACTTTCCTGTGAGACGCCCCCTCGTCGTCATCAGGATCACTCCCCCCCCCAAAAGGCACATATTCACCGGCCCTATAAGACGACATACGGTGTATAAGAAGACCCCCGACTTTTAAGAAGATTTTATTTTTTAACTGGTAAAGTTGGGGGGTCTGTCTTATACGCCCAGTCGTCTTATACACCGGAAAATACGGTAGTTGTTCAGGGGAAGGATACAAAAAGCTGTCTCAGAGATTTATTCTCTTATCCCTAATCACGACATAACGTGATGGCTTGGTCATGTCTTGAAGTCCTGGCACAGTTTGAACAGTCCTCGAGATGCTATTGGCAAATTAAATTTCCTAGGAAATTCCACATGATTTGGCGAATTCTAATTTTGTCTATCTCTTTTCTAGACAAATGATATTACAGGCCCAGAACCTACTCAATATTGAAAGCTATCAACTGACAGAAACTCGTTTGTACAGTTAGGAATGGGTTTCTGCGTTTTAAAAAAAGACAAAATCCACTAAACTGAAAGAAGAAAATTCTTCTTGTTGCGTCATTCACTTGATTTCATGCAAAAGCCAATATCTGGTTAGTGTTGCATGTAAATTATCTGTTCAGGTTTGTAACGTCCCTTCTTTCTATTTATATTGCATTATTACATTATCCAAGGTTCCCAATAGATTCATAGTTTGGTATTAAATAAGGATCATGTTCTATTCTATTCCTAATTCCTAAAAGCTCTTCAACAAGCATGAATAATTGACTGTGAGGATCTCTGGATTTTGCAGTGGGTGTGAAGTCTATTTTACTTTGCTTGAAGTACTGAGCTTAGGTAGCATTAAAAGACTAGTGATAATCATAGACGGTATTAGTAATGTATCTGTGGCTAAATACCTGTTTTATAGCACAATGCTAAGCTAATTTACAACAGTTTATGTAGTAAATTTAGATTTGCTCTTTAGGACTTTACTGTAACCACTGTTTAGCCTATAGGTATTAGAGACAGAGCAGCACTGGACTGCGCATTTATAAATATGTATTATATATGTGTTTGCATGGGTTTCCTCCAGGCACTCCGGTTCCTCCCACATTCCAAAGACATATAGGGAATCTAGATTGTGAGCCCCATCGGGGACAGCGATGATGATGTGTGCAAACTGTAAAGCGCTGTGGAATATGTTAGCGCTATATAAACATAAAGATTATTATTTTTATTATTAAAGCATTCACTGTATTTTTTTTTAATGCTGGAGTGATGCTACTAATCTAAGTTCTCTGCACCTAGTATCATCCTTATCAGTCACTGTCTTCATCTGTTATCCACGGCACTGCAGTCGGTCTCACCGCAGTTTGTGACTTTCTTGATCACTCCAGTGTTTCCTGAGTGAGCTGGACGTCACAACTCAATGTAAGTCTGTGAGAACCAGAACAGACCTTTCATAGCCTTGCACTGAGAACTTGTGCCTGTTACCTCTAACTTCTGGCCGGTCAGAAGAGCTGAAGACAGCGACTCTTGATTATTAATACTAGGGTCAGGGAACTTACATTATTGGCACCACTTCAGCGCGGAAAAAAAATAACACTTGAATGGTGCTTTAAGCTCATTTTTTTTATATTTTAATTAAAACAATCCTAAAAAAATATAGACTGTGCCACCACAATCCATCGAAGCGACCAATTTTTGTGTTCTTTAGAAATTTTGATACATTTATGAAATAGCTGTGGAGACTTTACATTTTTAAGTTTCTGTTCAGTCTAATGAAAAGTAAAATGTCTAAACTTCTAATTGATGGTCAGAGCCATTTTAGATAAAGCTTTCCCAACAAAGTTGAATGTTTTATTAATACTACAATCATTCAGTATTTCACTCTACTATAGCACAGCCACTTAAAAATGAGCCACCACAGAATATCAAAATGTAGAATCAAATTCACTGAAATTAGCTAAATCCGTAAAATATACATAAGAGGTTATTGTGAGTTTAACAGAATACAAATATGCATCTTATTAAATATTTACAACTAACCCCTTAAGATTAAAAACTTTAAAAAGAAAAAATGGTCATAGACACTTACTGTACTTAGTTTTTAACAAATGGCGCTACTTCAAAGTCCATCATGAATATCAATGTTTGAAAAAAATACTTGACTCAATATTTCTAAGAACCATAAGCAGCTTCCAAACATTAGATATCTCCAGGGGGTCCAGGGAAACCAGGGATATATCTGTTCTTACACCACTGACAGACATCAAAGCCTGTTTTACAATAAAAATATTAATTTGCTTGTCTCGTAACTAGAGTTTGTGTAAATCGATTTGCGTGACTCATTTTTTTATGCAATTACCTTAGTCCAAAGCAGCTGCACAGAAGCAAGAGTAACACTTCTTATCTGCCGGCATCAAGGACTTCTTTTGATTAACCAGCCTGGCTCAATGTCATCATTGCAGAAATATGCACATGTGATGTCACGCTGGGCAGACTAATCAAAAGAGGAGCCATAAATGTCAGCAGGTAAGAGGTGGTACACCCTATCCCATGCAGCGGCCACAGACCACTGTTGTGACCAATGAAATAAATTTAACTGCTGATATTTTTAAATAGTCACAGGTAAGGTTGATGCTGTCATTAAAATGTTAGCTATTTAACGTTTGTTCATCAAGAATGTCATTCATTTGTAATAAATAAATAAAAAATTGCTGAAAAATTAAAAAAATCTAGCTAATCGTTACTCGGAGGCGTCCGCTCTTCGCCAGTCATTACACTGGCTGCCCATTCATTATAGAATCCAATTTAAAGCACTTGTTCTCACCCACAAATCTCTCCACAGTGCGGCACCCCCTCACATCTCCTCCCTTATTTCTGTCTATCGGCCTAACCGACCTCTGCCCTCTGCAAATGATTTTCGACTAACTTCTGCACTAATCCATACCTCTTACTCCTGACTCCAAGACTTCTCCCATGCTGTGCCAATCCTCTGGAATGCTCTACCCCAAGATATTAGGACCATCCACAATTTGCATAGTTTTAAGCGCTCGCTCAAAACACATTTGTTCAAAGCGGCCTATCACGTTCCCTAATCAAAGTAATTTTATGTTTGTGTGTAGCCCATTCACTATCTCCATCTACCCCCCACCCCCTGAAGATGGCTGGACCATCACTGTAAATACATCATTGTAAATACACACCTGTACTTTGTATCTCCCCACCTCATTGTAGATTGTAAGCTCTCACGAGCAGGGTTGTCTTATGTTGCTTTAATTATTGTATTGTTAACATTTTTACTTATGACTGTTGTGTTTGAAACTGTTAAACTGTAAAGCACTGTGGAATATGTTGGTGCTATATAAATAAAGATTATTATTATTATTATTGTTATTATTATTAAAACAGAATCTTTTCAAAAACTCCATAAACGGATTTAGGAGGCTATGAGTCCTCAATATTTCAACTGTGCTTATTATACATTAAAGATATAGCAGAATTTAATTGATTTTCGCCCAATGAATGTTTTTCTGCGTTCCTATCATTTGCATGCAAACTGTATGCAAAATATAAGAGCAGCTCTCCTATCCAGTTTGCGTAGGTGCCTTACTTCAATGGCCATGTGTGCATTTCATGTCAGTGCAACGATTCCTACATCTTTATCAAGAACTACATTAGGTGGCACAACCATTTTGTAAAATGAAATTCCTTTATTATAAGTTGGAGATTTCTCAGAGACCTAATAATTGACTATAAAAAAATCCATCCAGTATAATTCAGTAAATAGAGTGGAAGGAGGGGAAAAGGGGGTGATGCAGCTGCACTTTCTCTGTGTTCTTGAGGCTGCCTGCTACGAGAGGTGAGAGGGGACAGCAGTATAAGGACATGAACTAATCTCCTAATACAGACATGGCTCTTTCATCACACCAGGCAATGCCCACTCACTTAGCAAGTATGAAGATAACACATTTATAGATAGAGTGGAAAATATTAAAAAATGTGCAGGTTACTAAACAAATTTTGGCTCAGTCTATCTGTATACTCTATTACATATTATACATTTATACTGAAAAAAATATGTAGAATTGTGAGTCCTCAGTGGTTGATACCTTGGTACCAAGATATACATCTTTCCTATACATTTGTACTGTATTTTATGAAATATTATTAGATATGCTTTTAAAGGATATTTTGCAAGTAAAAGCCCCATTTTCAAGATTCTTCCAAATCCTACATAAAATTAATATGCAATGTTTTATCTCTTTCAGATTACATGGCCTGTAACAAATACTCGGAGGGATGAATGTAAGTGGGCTGGAAAAGATATTCTGGTGAGTTCCATTGGGTTCTCATACTTTCAAACCTCTACTATTTCGTAAGGGTTATAAGAGAGATAAACGTTTAATGCATTTCTATGAAGTCTTGCCTTCTAGGTGCAATGGACATTACTGCATATTTTTATTGCTGTTAAGGATTATTCAAGAGCTTTTTAATCCATTATATATATATATATATATATATATATATATATATATATACATAATGAAATTTATAATTTACCTAAACCTGATTATGAAAATGATTTGAAACATGCAATTTTTTTGTGATATTTATCACAGTAATGTATCTAAATTTCAAAGCCGGTTTAAATCATTCTTCTCCTCTCCTACACACTATATCAAATGAAGGATATATCATGGATGACTGATGGAGATGACAAGATTTTCTGAGATTCGAATATGGGAAATCACACAAATGTAACACGGAAGTTCAATTAGCATCAAAGATGTAAAATAAAAAATACTCACCTGTTCACCTGTCCACTTGCCCCTGCAGCCCACTATCCGATCCTCCACAAATTTTCTTTTTTCCCCTCTCCTGGTGCATGAATCCTCTCTGACCTATTTTACACTAGGCTGACACGTCCACCACTAAGCAGGCCTCTGAAGTCACTGCACGCCATGCCATCATTGTGCATATCATGATATTATGAAATGCATCACCCAAGGCATAGACATTGACTATGAAGTCAATGAAGCAGACCTAAGAAGGTGCATGCAATGAGGAATGCAAAAATGAGAGGCAAGGAGAACGAGACGGTGAGCTGCAGGTCAAGTTAGTGGATAGGTGAGAATTTATTTATAGTTTGACCTTTTTGCCTGAGCTTTATGGTTCAGCAGATTAGTGACCAGCTGATTATTTCGCTAAATTACATACAATAGGAAATATTTATCAACTCTGTATAATTCTTAGATTTGTCTTAGTGGTTCATGATGTCTTTTAAAAGTGCATTTTAAGACTAGGCATACACTGCTAGTTAGGTGACTTCCTTTGTGGATCAAATTTGTACCAAAATTATGGTGCACTTTTTAGTTCTCACTGTTGCATATTAGACTATTAGACATAATACTTTGTGCGGTTTCATTGAAAGAGTTTCAGTACACTCTTTTCAGACAAGATGCTGAAAATACAGATAAACAAGGTTATAAGGTGCAGAAAGTGTCTAAGATGTAGTTTATGAAAGACAGCTTTTTGGGGCGACATTGTGCCAGAATTCCTTGTGCATTTAGCCTAATGTTCCTCTATTGTTGTAGCTTGTATCAACCACAGAAATGTTGAGGGATCCATCTCATGTAAACTTCACAGAACCAGTTAAAGACAGCTTTCCATGGGAAGTTTCATGCAAGTTTTTTATTCCTCCATATAATAACATCTACAATGCTTCGAACTGCATGTTTTTTTTTTTAAGATTAAATGACCGTACAGGTCAAAACCTTGCTGTTATTATATTGAAGCATAAAGAACTTATGAAGCCTCCTAAGGAACGCTTTCTTCAATTGGTTCTATAGTTTAAATTCAATTATCTTTATGCTGAAACATGATTTAAAAACAAGAGAATTTTTTTAAAAGTAAAGCATCATTCATCTATTCCTTACATTGGTGATGCTCTGATGCTTAGGGATCCTCCTTAGTTTTGTTTTCCACCAACAAACGTGATTGCAGTAATTAGAGGCTATCACAGTCCCTGATTGACAGCAGTGGTCATGTAATGACAACTTGTAGTAAATTTTATTTTAATTGTTATTATGCTTTGCTTATTGCATCATCATATTGCACAGCACTTTACAGACATTATCATCTCTCTCCCCATTGAAGCTCACAAATTTTTGTTAGTATGTCTTTGGAGTGTGGGAGGAAACCGGAGAACCCAGGGGAAACCCACGCAAACTCGGGGAGAACATACACACTCCTTGCAGATGTTGTCCTTGATGGGATTTGAACTCAGGACCCCAGTACTGCAAAGTAACATTATTGATCACTGAGCCACCATGTTCCCCATAGTATTGTCAGAGCATAAGCATAAGGTGAAACAAAGGGTAATTTAGTTTGTTTTGGGTATTTTTAGACACCGGATAACTTCTACACCTTTTTTGTTGTTTGAAACTTATTGTGCTCGCTGTTTTTACTGAATTCACAATGCAAAACTGCTTGACTTTTGTATGTAAATAGTTCAGTTTTGTTCAACTATTATGTTAGATGTATGTGATGTTTTTGTTGGAATACTTTTTATTCCCTAATATTTATTTTAAGCTAAGAAATAACTAGTTAAGTCTTTGATCTACAGGGTTGAAATACCAAACAAAGTGTGACCCAAAGTCCTTATTTGTCTTGTCACTAACAGAAAAACAAAGAGCGAGACATCTGTTTTATTAGCTAACTAAGCTCTTAAGTATGGGAAGTCTCAGACAACTACTCAATATTCAATATTTGACTTGAAATGTGGCAAACAAATTTCCATCTCTTTTTATCTTACAAATGCTCTGTAGAGTAAATTCATTTTAGAGAAATTGAGCAATCATGACAATTCAGTAAGATGCTATGACTACTTCTTTTTATATCAGTGATATCTTGACCCAAAAGCAGGAGCGTAAATACAGTGGTCACAGCTGTCCCACAGCAACTGGACCCAGTGAGTGAGGGTCCCGCCGATACCAGCAATTACTTTATCTGTATGTAGATCCTTGCTTCAATACATGCTGCCGGCCAATCAAAGGCCAGCAGCTGATGTCAGCATGCACATGACTTGGAGGACATGACTTTGGTGTCATGCGCTCTTGTCGTCTGCAAGCTGAATTTTTTTCAGTTAATTACTAAAAGGTGGCCATACTACTACATGGATCGCAATGGGCTGTGCATTATATTATATGAAGGATATGATCTGTACATTACATTAAAGCACAGCAGCAGAACAGGGAACATACACCAGGATGTAATTGATACACTGCCGATTTTACATGTTTTCCCACCTGCAAAGAATGGATCTGTCTGCAATTTTTATCATAGATACACTTCAACTGTGATAGACAGAATTTTACAAAGAAAATTCCAGAAAATCACATAACTAATCTGCATTTTATTTCATGAAATAAGTATTTTATACACTAGAAAAACAGAATGTAATATTTGGTACAGAAATCTTTGTTTGCAATTACAAAGGTCAGACATTTCCAGTAGTTCATGACTAAGTTTGCACACATTGCAGCAGGGATTTTGGCCCACTCCTCCATACAGATCTCTAGATCTTTCAAGTTTCGAGGCTGCCAATGGGCAACATTGAGTTTTATCTCCCAATTTTCTATTGGGTTCAGGTCTGGAAAATGACTAGGCCACTCCAGGATCTTGAAATGCTTGTTACAGAGCCACTCCTTAGTTGCCCTGGCTGTGCATTTCGGGTAATTGTCATGCTGGAAGACCCAACCACGACCCATCTTCAATGCTCTTATTGAGGGAGGGAGGTTATTGACCAAATTCTCGAGAAACATGACCCCATCCATGCTCCCTTTAATACGGTACAGTCATCATGTCCTATTTGCAGAAAGGCACCCCCCAAAGTATGATGTTTCCCCCACTATGCTTCACGGGTGGATGGTATTCTTAGGGTTGTACTAATCTTTCTTCTTGCTACTAACACGGCGAGTGGAGTTGGTACCAAAAATTTCTATTTTGATCTCATCTGACCACATGACCTTTTCCCATGCCTCCTCTGGATCATCTAGATGGTAATTGGCAAACTTCATATGGCCTGGACATGTACTGGCTGTCATGGCTAGGAAATGGTTCATGTCCTGTTCTCTCAGGGTTAATGTTGTTGGCCTCTCTTTCAAGATGGGAGGGGTATGTATACTCACTCCTAGCTGGGTTTCTCTGCTATACATTCTGATTAAGTCTGTGTGCTTGATCACTGAAGTGTGTGTCTGGTTTGCATAGTGTTTATCTTGCTCTCCATGCGTTACTCTGTTTGCTGTTCTGGATTTCTGACCTCTGGCTTTGCTTCTGACTATCCCCTGTCTCTCCCATTTGGTACCTTGTGATCTCCTGGCTCTGATCTTGCTTGTTTGATAACTCTCTAGTGTTTATCCCTTCTCTGTTCCTCGGTGTCTGGCTCCACCCCCTGACCTCCTCCCACTCTGTCACATGTCTAAGGTCCTGTAGTTTACCAGGTTAGTACCCGGCGTTTAGCTCAGCTCCTTTGCTGTTGTGTGCTCACCCAGAGTCATAATAGCATAATACTGTGAATCATGGAAACAGGTAAACCGAAACCACAGGTAACACCTATAGTATACGCCTTGAAAGCCCAGGTGAACACAGTAAGTGTGACAGCCCCCCGAAGAAGCCTACGCGAAACGCGCGTAGGGGCTGGTGTTTCCACAGGTACACACTGCGTCTAATATGGGTAAGGCCCGGTCTTTCATGTATTGTTAGTCTTTCACCTCAGATAGACGTGTGGTGGGGCTAGTAAGCTGGTAGTGCCACTTACTTACTGTGTTCACCTGGGCTTTCAAGGCGTATACTATAGGTGTTACCTGTGGTTTCGGTTTACCTGTTTCCATGATTCACAGTATTATGCTATTATGACTCTGAGTATGTATTTTACATTGGCATTTTAATATAAATGGTTGTTAATAAATTTGATATCTTGTTATACCTCTAATGACAACTCGATGACTCCTTTTTTCGGATTAGTATATATATTGGTGGGGAGTTTCTGTTTTGTCCAGTTGTGGACTTATATGTGGCTGAGATCTAATTCTTTATATCTTTATGTGTGCTCACCCCACAGCATTAATACCCATAAGCCGTGACACTGGCATGACCAGGGGGACCTTGCATGCCCTGCAGTAATTTTAATCCATGACTGCGTAGTGTGCTTACCAATGGTAATGTTTGAGACTGTGGTCCCATGTCTCTTTTCGGGTCACAGACCAGATGTAGTTCTGGGCTGAATCCTGACCTTTTTCAGAATCAACCTGACCCCACAAGGCGATATCTTGCATAGAGCCCCAGACCGAGAAAGATTGACAGTCATCTTGTATTTCTTCCATTTTTTAATAACCGAGCCAACAGTTGTTGCCTTCTCACCAAGCTGCTTGCCTACTGTCCTGTAGCCTATCCCAGCTTTGTGCAGGTCTGCAATTTTGTCACTGGTGTCCTTAGAAAGCTCTGTGGTCTTGGCCATTGGTGGAGAGGTTGGAGTGTGATTGATTGTGTGGACTAGTGTCTTTTATACATGTAATGAGTTCAAGCAGATGCAATTAATACAGGTAATGAGTGCAGAGTAGAAGGGCTTTCAAAACTAACAGGTCTGTGAGAGCCAGAATTCTTGCTGTTTGGTAGGTGATCAAATACTTATTTCATGCAATAAAATGCAATTTAATTATTTAAAAATCATAGAATGTGATTTTCTGATATTTATTTTTAAATTCTGTCTCTCACAGTTGAAGTGTACCTATGATAAAAATTACAGACCTCTCCATTCTTTGTAGGTGGGAAAACTTGAAAAATTACTCATTTCCCCCACTGTATATATGTATATATATCAGGATGGGCAGGGGGACCCAGTCGAACTCTTGCACCAGGGCCATCAGACTCTGAACACCAGAAACCATTTTTCCAGTGGAGTAACTAATGTGGTTTCTGTGGATGGTTTCTGCTAAAGAAATGAGCTTGTCAAGAACAATAGGGCCAGGATCAACAGGATTGACTAGGATCTCTCACTACTCTGAGTTTCAATTTTTACAAATCAACAAATTGCCAAGTCCTCATCTGAAAACTCTTTAAAAGCATAACGTGGACATTTTGTAGCATTTGATCTATAAACTGGAATAAAAAGTGAATTAAGTGTTGCTACTCAGTTAAGTTCGTTAGGGAAAATTGCAATTTTTCATTTTTAAATATGTAGTGCAATTATCATTACTTGAATTCTTTCAAATCATAATGATTATGAATGATATTCTTTCTGTAATGTTAATGTACATCTTAAGGTTGCAAATAAATCAAAATACCAATTTTGGTATATATTTTCATAGAATTTGAAGGTTGTCGAAAGGTAATAATGTGTCTTTCAGCAAAATATAAAATTCTTATTTCTTTATTTTCCAAGTTTGTTCTTTTAGTTCAGCTAAGAATGGGCATTATATCTAGTCTAAGTCGTCCATATGCTCCATAATTTTTCAAGCCACCAACACACTATCTGTGGTTTAAAAATTAGTAGATGCTTTTTTGATTATTTTCATCATTGTTATTCTTGCTGCCAGTGGGAAAGATCTTTGTTTCCTACTAATGTCTGCTTCTGCTATTAATGTTGTTACAAGAAGTATTATATGTTGTGATTATGTCACTAATGATATATGCAATTATTTATATTTTTATTTAATTAAATCTTATGAATGTATATTCTAAAAAAGTACTTTAAAATTATATTTTACAAAAACAGGAGTTTTGAGGGTTTTTTGTTACTTTAACTGCATGGTTAATACTCTACATTACTTTGATTAATTAGATAGGAGTCTAGAGATCAGTAACATTACTTTTGCATCTAGCCATTTATCAGTGACTGCTAATAAACTTGGGCTGACTTCAAATATGTACATCAAAAACAAAACCAGCACAATATTTCACAGATATTATACAGTGTATCGGTAGTTCAAGTGCTATGGCAAATGTTAAACATGAAGCCAAACAAAAAGGTCAAAATCTCCTCTAAATATAAACCTGCACAAAGACCCCATAAAGCTACCACCAACATTGATTGATGATATAACGATAGCTCCCAGTGCCTGGAGATAAATATTTAGTTTCACCTTAGACTCCCTGAATTTATTCACAATTGACAACCAGTTGTTGAAACACCGCTGCTCTATTTGAATACACGTTCGTTCATCTTGTGCACTGTATTTTATATATGTATGCACAAAATCACAATTACATACATTTTATGGCTGGTAAATGGAATTTGTTTTCATTTATATGTAAGCATAATCATATTCGTAGACTGATAACTAGCTGTTAAAATGTTCACACTTCTTCCGACTACCATTCTAATGAAAACTTGCCCTCGTGGCCTGATATTACTCTAAAATACTCTAAATGTACACAATCTTCTCCTCCTCCTTGTTTTTTTCTCATCCTTCTCCTTTTCCTCCTTGTCCTTCTTTTTACTCCTCCTTTTCTTCATCCTACGCCTTATTTTCTTCCTCCTCCTTTTCTTCCTCCTCCTTCTTTTTCTCCTTTTCTTTCTTTTCATCCTTCTCCTTTCCTTCTTATTTGACTTCACAAAAAAATACAAACTATAGTATTTACCCATGACTATTCATAATGCCCTATCATATGCTGTAACTTAATAATTGGTGGTAGGGTAGTATGCAACAATTAGGATCCTGTATGATCCTTAGACCAAGGGAATGTAAATCTTTTCCACATAAGTGTAGTCCTGCATAGAAGCTTGACATAGAAAAGTAAATGAAATTAAGTTGCAGTACCAGTTCAACATAAAGTTGGGCATGTCATCATGCAAGACATAAAATCCAATATATACTTTATTATTATTGTGGCCATGTTGATTTAGTGGGTGGTAGGGGTCATAATAGATAACCCACATCGGCTACTATCGACAAATAGCAACATGCCATATTATATATTTAGGTAAATCCTTTAAAGGGAAGGTGCCACCAGTTTTCTTGTAGTTTGTTTTTTGTGAAATTAAGCTTAAAATAGTAAATAAAATGTATTAATGCAATGTTTGCACTGTTTGCAAACATTTCTATATGAAAAATATTATATATTTTCTTACAAATATATATATTGATCACTAGGGGGAGCATTTTCCGTTTTAGACCTCAAGCAGCTATAGTAAGACTTACCAGCTTTACTGTTAGCTGGAAAATCTGGGCAGTAACTGCTGACATCAGCATTTCCCTCCCCTTTTGCGTGGTCTAATATCCCTGGGGCAGAATGAAGAGCAGCATCACAGGGCAGAGCCATTTTGTGTGTGACTGACCTGTGATCTGCTATCACCAGCAGTTACTGCATCAGAAGCACAGTTAGTTTATGTGGTGTGTATGGAGCAGCATTGTCTGTGCAGAGCTGTCTGTGACTCATCCCTCAGTAAGATAAGAAGGAGCTCCAGGTCTGCAGTGAATGGCCAGGCATTGTGGAGGGAGGGGAGAGATACATTGTATGGCAGAGACAGGTGTGTCAGGTGTCACCTCTCTCTGCAGGCTGGGAATGCAGCTTAATGGAGTGAATGGAGCTCCTGTGATAGAGAGTAAGTGGAGCTTGGCAGAGAGCACTGGGCTATAGTAAAATGGCTGCTAGTCACACCTACAGCAGGGAGTTGTGCAGCCCACAGAGGCGTGCCCAGCTCACTGCTAACACCTCTCCAATGTTATAGATAGGGTCCTCGCCGGTCTATTATCTCCTATGTCCATGGGGTGCTGTAAAATGAGACTGTTAGTGTCGTGAACTGCTGTGAAACCAAGATGTCAGCCCCCAGTTCCTTCTTTAAACACATATAACACACAAAATCTGTTTCACATGCATTTAAAACTTGGTTATAGCAGCATGTTATGCTACATTACAGTGATTTATTAATAATCTACAAACGCGGTACCTTACCTTTAAAAGTCCTCTAAGGGAAATTACAGTTGAAGCCTTTTGTGTCTTATGGTTACGTATGACCATTTATAAACTTCTGGCAAAGGAAGCAATTGGCAACATCATTTTTGGATTTTTAATGCAAAGTTTAACCTTTGTCTGATGTCTATGAGACCTGTCTTTTCAGTTGAGGTCTGCCGAAACTTTTCTAATTACTAGAATGAAGAGGCCATTGTCCTTATAAACATGCTGTACAGTTGCATTACTTTCAGTGTAACTGCAATCAACATAACGTGGCCCTACGGAAATATTAGAGTTTTGCCTAAAAAGCATAATGCTGGAAAAGTGCCATAGAAACTCCATGCTAGCAATACATTAATTGTGGTCCCAGCTCATAGAGGGCCACCTGTCCTAATGGTAAACCTTAGGTTGTAATTTACTAGTAAGATGGTAAATATTCTGTTTGTTAATGCTTTAGTTCTGTCGCTTTCTAGGAATGCTGGATGACAACCATTGTGACAATCACAATTATAGCTCTCATAGGCATTGCTTTTGTATAGATTAATTAATAATGAATCTACCTGCAGCAAAAAATGGAAATGCAAAAAGGAAATACCCCTGGCCCTTAAGGGGTTAAATGACGGCCACATATAAATAAAAAGTTGATATTTGAAAGTTAATAGTTGACAGTGACTTAGGAGAGTCAACCATCCAAGGACTTACTTTTGATGTTAATTTATAATCTAACGTGTTTATAAGTAGCCTCATACTGTTATAAAGGCTAATCTACAGATGTGGGTTACAGATCTGTGCATAATCCCCATAGACTAGTTTGATGGTGCACAGTGCTGCTTTGTTTTGTATTTGGGCACCCTTTGCAGCATCTGAAAGCGGCTGTGCATTTATACTAACCACCTGACTCTGCCCAATAAATATAAACAGGTTTCATAGTGTCATTAAGCCAGTGTCATGTTCATTATGTTTAAAGCCTCTGCAAGAACATTGGGTGGGTTCCAGATGGCCGAAAGTGCTGCATTCTTTTTTGCTGCCAACTCTTTGGATATATTATGTTCTCTTCTAAGCCATAATGATGGCTTAGAACAGCATCCCAGACATTTTATGGACATTTAGCAACTTGTATAAGCTGTTCCAGATTCACTTCAATCTAATACTTTTTTTCTTGCAAAATTGTATTATCAATGACACTTGCGTGATTATTAGAGATGAGCAAATGTATTACAGTGGAATTAAATTCTAATAGAAAATTACAAAATTCCTCACTTGCAAAAATGTTGATATATATATATATATATATATATATATATATATATATATATATATATATAATTTTTTTTTATTCATCTCTATACAGATTCAGCAGTTTTGCTGAAAGGGCCTTCAAAAGGTTAAAAAATGAAAAAAACAAAACAAAAAAAACCACTTGTACTCACTTTTTGCTCACTTTTCCGGCCCACTTGCTCCTTGCTGTCACAGTGGCCTTCCTGAGCATGTGTGGAAACGTACTGGGCCTCAGAAGAGCGCAAAGTCCTGACCTTGCGTTAAGAGGCCTTGAAATTCAGTGCTCATGACAGGGATAAGAAGATGATTTGATGGTTAGACAAGTGATGGTGAGGAGCTGAGAATCCAGAGAGTTGTGAGGTAATGTGAATATAAGTGATTTTTTTTAAATTATTTTTTACATCTTACTTTAATTATGTTCTGGGTATGGAGAGAACCCCAAGGATAATAAGGGACATGCATATTGAGAAGAATAACATATTTTTACATTGAATTTTTGGGGAATATCAGTGCAAGCAGGGGAATTTAAATATTGCCTTATTCGCTCATCTCTAGTGACTATATTAACATCAGAAAGAATTTTTTAAGTAGTGGTCTGAAACTGAATTTTTCAAAACTAATTTTCTAAAACTCTGATCACATCATGTTTGGGCCCTTTTGCTGTCATAGAGTTGGATACAGTTGGTTATGTCTGACATTAACTTACCATATATACTCGTGTATAAGCCGAGCTTTTCAGCAATTTTTTTCATGCTGAAATCACCCCCCCTCGGCTTATACATGAGTCATTGTCCCAAAAAGATGGCAAGGGAGGGGTAGTGGGCGAGCAGCGGGTCACAGAGGCAGGATGGCGGCTGCAGCAAAAGCCTGTGCCTGCTGCTAAAGAGAAATGAATATTCACTGCACTGGCATCCCCCTAAATTTAGATTAAAATATGATTGGAAAATAGTATTTATTCCATTGTTTCCACAAGACTTTTGTATTTTTTTTGCTCCCTATTTGACTATTTAAAAAAAAAATTATATAATTTGGTTTATTTGGATTTGCTTGCTTTGAAATAAAGTGAAAATATAACCAGATATTTCCAATTTTCCTTTTAAATGTTTTAGGTAACTATATATTTCTTTTTTGTTTTAATATTAAATGCCAGACGGGGAACAAATACTTTTTTGCTAATGCTTTTGCTGATTTTGACATCTGTACAAATGGATTTGTTTCTCCAATCTCTAACTTTTTTTGGCAAACTTTATAGCAACTGGAAGTAAAAACTTTGTGTCAGTGATATGTTAATACATATTTCCTGATACCAGATTCAGTCTTTTATTGAATATCGTGCTTAACAACGATTTATACTATGGACTGTTATATCAATCAAATTGACATAACTATGAAATCAACCTTTAGAAAGCTTCTTGATTTTGCACCAAAACCTACTAGATCAGTTGATGTATGCATTTATTTTGGATGTACATATACTGCAATTTTGTTTCCAAGTTGACTCAGCATTTGCCCTGACTCGGGTTCAAAAAGAGGTTCTATGAATTGACCTCTGCCTAAAATGAACAATAAACAATCATCAGATGGTAAGCTATTTCACAGATGACACAACTGAATTAATAACCAAAGCTGCATTTTAGAGTTTGTAATAAAAATATCAGAGATTAGAAAATCAACTTGAAATCAAAGCCTCCAAAAATAGATACAAGCAACAAGAATTTTAGGTGATTTTGTTTTTATCATATCCAGCAAAATGGTGACTGACTGCCATATTTCATATCAGCTCTTCTTCATCATTCATCATCATCATCATCATCATCATTATTATTATTATTATTATTATTATTATTATTATCATTATTCTTCATTGGTTGGAAATAGTCACTAGTAGCCAGGATGTGTCCACCTCGCAAGACCAGAAGAGCGAAACTATAGCAGGCATTGCTTGCATAACTAAGCCAGCTTAAATAGAGAAAAGGTAGACGTGAGTGGTTCTCTTGCAGCATGTAACATAAAGGCAATCCTCCGCTCAGCAAGGACTTAACTATTGCTACCCTGCCTAGGAGCTGCAGCTCTGAGTTCACGCCTGAGTCACTGTGCACAGACCAAAGCTATCCATGGAGACACCAGGCGGAGAATATAAATCTGTGGAATCCACAAGACTCTGACCCCGCCATGATAGTTCATGATGTTTTAAAAACCTCCTTGTGACACATCTACATAGAATCTTATGAGTAGGAACTGTCATCTCCTATCTCAGTAATGTAAAAATGTGTCTTCAATGAATGTAGATTTAAAGGGGTATTCCCTTCTCTAAGCTCCTATCCCAATATGTAGTAGGTATTATTATTATTTTAGAAAATACCTAAGGTAGTCTCATTTTTCTAATTCGCTAGGTCTCTTTCCCCATGTGCAGACATTGCAAGACCTTGGGTATCCATGGTTACATCCACTGATATAGTGACAGTTAGCTAGTTACTAGTGGTCATAACCATGGATACCTAAGGTCCTGCAATGCCTGCACGTGATGAGAAAGGCATAATGAATCAGAAAAACTATTCTACATTTTTAATTGGAGATATTTGCTAATATTATTATTATTATTATTATTATACCTACTACATATTGGGATATGATCTTGGATATGGAAATACCCCTTTAACTCCAGAATTGAGAATTTATAAAATCAATGATCAGCTCTGAATAGGAGAACGCAGATTTTTCTGATAAGATCTATTACAAAGTTGCTTATTTTCATGTGTAGTAAAGATTTATGACATGAAATGTTTACTCTGTAAACAAATGTGCCTGAATTTAATTTTGTGAGATTTTCCCCACTCTGCAGAATATTATATTTTACTGTATCACAATTTTTTACTTGTGCAATTAAAAGCAATGCTTGACTGGTCATCTTTGCTGCTCAACTTAGTTGGTGTTCATTTGCACAGATCTTCTCCTGTGAATATTAATTATCATCATTTTCTTTTGGATGGAAAAAAAAAACCAGGATGTTAATTATAAAGTTTTGATTTTTTTAAAGCAGATTTGTCACCAGATAAACTCTTAGCTATATCAATAGATTGAGAATACAAACTGCTCATTTATATCTGATTAGGCTGACATATTTTTTCTCTATACTTGATATTAGCATAAGCATTTTGTGAGTACAACACAAAAGTGTTTTTATTTTCCACACAACCTCAGTGTCAACTGCAGTTTGTACTGAGCAGTGGAAGATCTCAGTAGCAATAGGGAGGAGGGTCACTATGGAGCTTTCAATCAGGCTAGCTGGGTGGAGATTGAGTTAATATAGTCATTGTCAAACCAAATACAGCATTGTATCAGGTCTGAGTCTTTTAATAATGTATACAGTTTGTACTGTTACATTTCTCTAAATATGGCCATGCCTCTAAAATGTATGCCAATGAAAAACATACAGAAAATATTTAAAAAGAATGGTTAAAAAGAATAGTTAAGTGAAATTGGTGTTTTAAGGTAAAATTCATCAATGTACCCATTCTTTAATTAAATCATAGAATCTTAAGGTACCTTCACACTCAGCAACTTTACAACGAGAAACAACAACGATCCGTGATGTTGCAGCATCCTGGTTAGCAATCTCGTTGTGTTTGACATGCAGCAGTGATCTGGATCCTTCTGTGATATCGCTGGTCGGAGCTAGAAGTCCAGAACTTTATTTGGTCGTCAGGTCGGCGTGTATCGTCGTGTTTGACAGCAAAAGCAATGACGCCAGCAATGTTTTACATGGAGCTAACGACCTGTGAGAACGATAAGTGAGTCACCGTTACGTCACAGGATCGCTCCTGCATCATTGTGGAACTGCTGTGTTTGACATCTCTACAGCGACCTAAACAGCGACGCTGCAGCGATCGGCTCGTTGTCTATATCGCTGCAGCGTCGCTGAGTGTGACGGTACCTTTAGAGTGTTAGAGTTGGAAGGGATCTCCAGGGTCATCATGTCAAACCCCCTGACAGATACAGATGACTGTCCAGCCTCTATTTGAAGACTTCCACTGATTGATCACCCACACTGTCAATAAGTTTTTTATATCTAATCTATATATTTTTCCTTTCAGTTTCATTCCATTGCTTCTCATGTTTTCATGTGCAAATGAGAATGAGGATGATCACTCTACACTGTGACATCCCTACAGATATTTGTAGACCACTATTAAGTTTCCTCATAGCCTTCTTTTTTGCAAGCTAAACATTCCCAGATCCTTTAACCATTTCTCGTATGACATAATTTGCAGTCCGCTCACCATCCTGGTAGCTCTTCTTTGATCTTACTCCAGTTTTTCAATGTCTTTTTTAAAATGTGGTGCCCAGAACAGGGCACATAATTCCAGATGAGGCCTGACCAAGGAGAAGTAGAGGGGGATAATTGCTTCACGTGATCTATGCTTCTATTA
The DNA here is from genome assembly GCF_051348905.1 of Ranitomeya variabilis. Lineage (NCBI taxonomy): Eukaryota > Metazoa > Chordata > Amphibia > Anura > Dendrobatidae > Ranitomeya > Ranitomeya variabilis. The sequence continues at coordinate 321,958,770 of NC_135236.1, forward strand.
ATTCATCCTAGAGCTGTGCTTGCCTTTTTTTGCTTCTGCAGCACACTGTTCACTCATGTGCAGTTTGTGATCTATTAGTTTACCCATTTCTTTTTCACATGTGCTGGTGCTTAGTTCTATTCCTCCCCATTCTGTAGATGTAAATTTTATTTTTCTTGCCCAGATTTAGAATCTTGCATTTCTCCATGTTAAATATCATTCTATTAGTCACTTCCCATTGTTCAAGCTTATCTAGATATCTCTGAATCCTTTCTCTGTCTTCTGTAGTGTTAGCTATCCCTTCTAGCTTTGTATCATCTGCAAATTTGATTAATATACTTTCAGTTTCCTTATCTAGATCATTTACAAAAATATTGAATAACACTGGGGCTAGGACAGAGCCTTGTGGTACTCCATTTGGAACACTCTTCAAATTGATGTGCAACCATTTATCATCACTCTTTGAGTACGATCACTCAACCAGTTATGAATCCATCTAACCGTAGCCTTGTCAATCCCATACTTGATTATAATTTCAATAAGGATAGTATGAGATACTTTATCAAATGCTTTGCTGATATTGAGATAAACTATATCTACCACATTTCCCTGATCCACCCAGTTAGTGATTCCATCAATGAAGGAAATTAGATTAGTGTTGCATGGCTTGCTTGCTACAAATTTATGCTGGCTATGGTTAATTACTGTATTCTTATCCAAGTACTTGCATACACGCTGTTTAATCATTTGTTCAAAGATCTTTCCTGGAATAGAAGTAAAGGTACCTTCACACGAAGCGACGCTGCAGCGATAGCGACAACGATGCCGATCGCTGCAGCGTCGCTGTTTGATCGCTGGGGAGCTGTCACACAGACCGCTCTCCAGCGACCAACGATGCCGAGGTCCCCGGGTAACCAGGGTAAACATCGGGTTGCTAAGCGCAGGGCCGCGCTTAGTAACCCGATGTTTACCCTGGTTACCAGCGTAAAAGTAAAAAAAACAAACAGTACATGCTCACCTGCGCGTCCCCCAGCATCTGCTTCCTGATACTGACTGAGCTCTGGCCCTAACAGCACAGCGGTGACGTCACCGCTGTGCTTTCACTTTCACTTTAGGGCCGGATCTCAGTCAGAGCAGGAAGCAGACGCTGGGGGACACGCAGGTGAGCATGTACTGTTTGTTTTTTTTACTTTTACGCTGGTAACCATGGTAAACATCGGGTTACTAAGCGCGGCCCTGCGCTTGGTAACCCGATGTTTACCCTGGTTACCAGTGTAAAATATCGCTGGTATTGTTGCTTTTGCTTTCAAACACAACGATACACGGCGATCGGACGACCAAATAAAGTTCTGGACTTTATTCAGCGACCAGCGACATCACAGCAGGATCCTAATCGCTGCTGCGTGTAAAACGAAACGATATCGCTAGCCAGGACGCTGCAACGTCACGGATCGCTAGCGATATCGTTACAAAGTCGTTTCGTGTGAAGGTACCTTAAGGCTCACAGGCTTGTAATTACCTTTCTCCATCTTCTTTCCTTTTTTGAAGAAAAGGACAACATTTGCCCATTTTTTTTCAAAGATTCTGGATAATGGTTCTGCAGTTTCCTCTGCTAACTCTTTCAGTACCCTAAGATATAATTTATTTGGACCAGGATATTTAAATTAATTTAAATTAGCTAAGTATTCCCTCACCGTTGCTCTGTTTATAGATAGAGTGGATTATATGATTCCTTCGATAAATCTTGTGATCTATAACAGGATCATTTGTAGAAAATGCAGAGCTTTTTTCCCATTTTTTACTTAAACCATTTTGATCTTATTAACTTAAGGAATCCAATTTGTTATTGAGTCCAAAAGGTTAAGCAGAAACTGTAGTAGCTTAAGCACAAAATGCATTGACATTGTTTGGTCTTTTTCACTTTCAGATGTGATTGTTTCCATTATTTCAAACAAGATTCATATAATTTCATTGATTTGCGTCTGAATCTCAACCATCTAATAGTTTTGGCCACTTGCCAGACAGACTGTTAGTTAAATATAAAATTCCTGACATTCCACAGGCTAGGATTTCTTTGGCAATAATAACAGTGTTCTTGAAGCACAGATTGAATTGAGAAGTCCCAGAGAGAACATCTCTGGGTGACCACCCTTAAGAAACTAATCTGTATTTAGAAATAATTAGACAAAGCTAAACAGTAAAATCTTGTCCCCTTATATAAGTGCGTAAGGCTGATCATTATTTCTTTTTCAGGTTTACTTGGAAGGACAGAAAAATTTCATAAAAAGTGGAAACTCCTAAAAATGTTTTATGTGAACTATTCTGGACACATGTGTAGTGTTTGTTATTCAAGAGGTCAAATATGTGACAGGGCCAAAGTAGATAAAATACATAATATTGGACAGTTGTACAGTCATTTATAGAGTGGACCATAATCGGTGATGTTGAAATAATTAAGTCTATATAGTCTCATGCACACAGAAATGCTGCTTGCATGGATTGTGCACAGTATCTTTTAGAGCCTATATGGTTTTGCATTACTGAGCTGTATGATGCTTCTTTATATTCTCACCATATAATGCCTACATCTACATTATAGCATGTTATGGAGTATGCTCTGATAATTGCCATAGTAATCTGTGTAAAACATTAGAATAACATATGGGTTTGTGTGTTTCTTTAGGTGTCAAGTTTTGGATCTGTGCATTTCTTACATTCTTGTTCTTTACTCTTCTCTATTTTTTTCCCATTAAATTTGAGCTAAATTAAAAGATCCTTGTCCTGTTTCACTGCAAATTGTGGCAGACATTCAGGCTGTGTTCTATCACATTTATCCTGTTTTCAGAAAGTGTAGAATGAATGAATGCTAGAAAGACAAGTGCCTGAAGGTGCAGAGTTTGTCACTCATCCTGATACTAAACGTGTAGACTGACAAATACTGGAGAATGTTATATGGACCAACCACCCACATAATCCGTATTCTTAGTAGGCCTAAACAAAGGGAAACTTGTTCTGCAAGTGTTTCACATTGCCAAGGGAAAGCATATGGGGTTTTGGTGGTCTGTTTCTGACAATAGACTGTAAGCAAAGTCTGTGACTATAAGTAGCAAATTCAACCTACTACCCTTTGGATTGCTCATTTGTAGATTACCTTTGTACTGTACATACTGTAAAGCGTACTGCTTCACAGATTTTCCAAGAGGCAAAATATGCTAATGTGAATGAATCCCATCTTTGTAAGTTTTATGCATTATGAGGACAAATATTTGGAAAATTATGCATTTCCAAAAATGCATAAAAAGGAATTTAATTTGACTTTAATGTGTTTTTGTTTGTACTCTTTCATATCAGATCAGTACAGATGAGTGCCAATTCAATTTTTATACAATTGAACTGCGTTTCCTCACATTTTTGCTTCTTTACAAATGGATCTGTATGGGTGCCATTCCTAGCCCATACAAAGCCCTAGGTGGAAATAATTTTATATGTTCAAGTCTATTTGTTTCATTTTTTAGCATTTGTATTTCCACAACAGTACAAGGCCATGAACCATTAGTTAATACTTTATATACTACGGTAGACAATTCAGAGCAATGTAGAACAAACATGGATACTATACAGAAACAAGAATATAGAAATTATATCTATATAAGTGCAAGTGATCTTTGCTGACTTTAATTACTTTTTAAAGCTAATAACTCACTGAATTCAGAGTAAAGAGAATTTGTCAGTAGGACCCAGCCTCCTAAGCCGTCTATATGGGCATGTAGGTCAGAGTTTTCAACAGCAGAAAAAAAGGCAGCAACACTTACCTGCCCAGATCTTGGAACAAATGCACTGCAGGGTGTAGCCAGCCCATAAAGCAAGATGTTAGCAACACAGGTGCAAAATACCAGATCAACAGCCACTCTCCACCTACCCATTCCTGGAGGGGTGACTGCCCAGTATATGATTGCACAATGAAGGCCCACATAGGGCGCTGTTCACACAATGGTACTGCATAGTGTCTGGTTCACAGCCTATTAGTCATGCCCCTACTTTTCGATTAGGTGGGCTGGCCAACACACTCTCAATGCATCCCAGTGCAAACACCCCTCATGCGAGACTGATCATGTTTGGGCTTGGCTGCACCCCGAAAAATATAGTGCAAAAAATATACAAAAATAGTGAGGTATTGGTTGATATTTTGGCCAAAATACGCAAGCTTGTAACCCACGCCAAGGGTCTCCACGCTTACGAGTCCTACACTACTCTAAACAGCAAAGCCACTAGAGACTCGAGGTCTACAAAAATTTAATTTTCAACAGCATAAAAAAATACAGCAGCAACACTTACCTGCCCAGATCTTGGAACAAATGCACTGCAGGGTGCAGCCAGCCCATAAAGCAAGATGTTAGCAACACAGGTGCAAAATACCAGATCAACAGCCACTCTCCACATACCCCCTCCTGGAGGGGGTGACTGCCCGGTATACATGTGCACAATAAAGGCCCACATAGGGCGTTGTTCACACAATGGTACTGCATAGTGTCTGGTTCACAGCCGATTAGTCACACCCCTACTTTTTGATTAGGTGGGCTGGCCAGCACACTCTCAATGCATCCCTCATGCGAGACTGATCATGTTTGGTCTTGGCTGCACCCCGAAAAATATAGTGCAAAAAATATACAAAAATAGTGAGGTATTGGTTGATATTTTGGCCAAAATACACAAGCTTGCAACCCATGCCAAGGGTCCCCATGCTTACAAGTCCTACAATAAAATAAATTGCAAAGCCACTAGAGACTCAAGGACTCATGTAGGTCAGAGTAAGCTGAATAAAATGATCACTTGATATCTGCGATACAATGTCTTATTTCAGAGAGAAATTCATAGTTTTCTTATATGTAAATGAGCTCTTACTGTTTATGGGTCGGACACTAATCTGTATAACAATCTGCCTCCAGAGATTATATAAATAGAAGGTGTTACCAGTGTGATATGTTACTAACATGGGACAGTAGAACTGAACTTTGTCATATTGCAAACACATTTTTTGCAGCTTTTGAGCTCTGCTGTAGTGCAACAATATTGCAACACTGGCTGCCGGTGATATGGAACTTTAAAGGGGTGTTTTCATCTCAAAAATCATGTCCCAATATGTAGTAGGTGTAATAATAATAATAATATTAGCAAATATATTATAGTTCTATAGATTTGCTATGTTGCTCATGTGTAGGGCATTGGAGTAGCATAGGTATCCATGGTTATGACCACTCATACAGTGACAGATTGACAGCTCTTAGTGGTCATAACCATGGATACCTAAAGCTACTGCAATTCATTATGTGGGGAAAGCAACATAGCAAGTCTGAAGAACCATACAAAGTTTCTAATTGGAGGTGTTTTCTAATGAAAATAATTATTAGTACACCTACTTCATGTTAAGATATGATCTTGGAGATGAGAAAACCCTTTAATGCCCGGAGATGAACTTGCAGATGTGTCAGGTAGGCCACGGTCACACGTTCAGTATTTGGTCAGTATTTTACATCAGTATTTATGCGCCAAAACCAGTAGTAGAACAATCAGAGGAAAAATATAAAAGAAACACGTCACCACATCTGTATTTATCACCCACTCCTGGTTTTGGCTTACAAATATTTATGTAAAATACTGACCAGAAACGGAATGTTTGAACCTGGCCTTATAGTCACACACAGCTCTCCAGTGAGATCAGGAGAGCTGAGGGCGGCCATTACACAACAAACTGGTGACACCCCCCTTTCATGTAGAATAATACCTGGATCCAGATTCTCATGCACATCAGTCTCCGAACCATAACCTTGACAGCTCATTCATATATATATATGAAAAATGTCTCTGGAATAAGATATCGCATAACAGATGAAGGTATCAGTTTATTCAGCTTCCTATGACCTACTTGCCCATATAGATGACTTAGGAAGGTTGATCCTACAGACAGATTGCCACTATAGTGATATTTATGATCTATCCTTAACATGAATAATATCTGAATTGTGGTGGTCTGTTACTGACAAAACTCACCAATCCCACTACTTCACACTGGTCAGGCATGACTCCCAATTACTGCACATAAGTAGGGTTGAGCGACCTTGACCTTTTTAGGGTCGAGTCATGTTTTGCGAAACCCGACTTTTTGAAAAGTCGAGTCGGGCGAAATCGGCCGATTACTGCGAAAAGTCGAGGATCGGCCGGAACACGAAACCCTATGCACGTCAATGGGGATTTTTTTTTCTCTCTCTCTCTCTCTCTCTCTCTCTCTCTCTCTCTCTCTCTCTCCCCCTCCGTCCCAGCCCCGAAAATTTAGTTTTACACATTGCAAATCCCTGCTGCGCACAAGCGCTAAAATGATCATAGGCGTGCACGCCCCTAACCCCTATTTCATCACTCTGCCCACACTCCTTCATTGGCTGAAAAAATGGCGCTAAACGCGTCATACGAAACGCGACTTTGGCGCCAAGATCGCGTACCGCATGGCCGACCCCACACAGGGATCGGGTCGGGTTTCATGAGACGCCGACTTTGCCAAAAGTCGGCGACTTATGAAAATGAACGATCCGTTTCGCTCAACCCTACACATAAGCACATATTGGAATAGTAGGAACTGATCTGAAGTACCCATGAGTGGTAGGAATGTGAAGTGGCGCTAGGGTATTTCAGACTGTGTTTACATCTGGCTATTGCAGTAGATAACTGATTGGCGCGAGGATGACTGTCAGCCCCTCCTGTCTGAAATTGATGACCTATCAATAAGACAGGTGATTTAATATAATTGCAGTGGAAAAATCCCTTCCTGGTGCACAGTTACGTTCAATTAAACTTTATAAAACACAAATACTAATCTCAGCTGTGCTATAGTTCTATGTGGATTATTCTTCTCCCAAAAAATCTATTTCACTCAAGCAATTATATGAGAAAAATGTTGAAAGGGCAAAAAAATTTAAAAAAACTGAACAATCCAATTTTAAACCTCATATTATACCAAAAAGTGTTGCACATTACATTTATCCTTTTCCTCCTTAACATAGGCTACTGTAGGAATTGCGAAAGGACAAAAACAATATATTCATTTTAACTAACAGTTTGATTTTACTATTTTTTTTTCCTAAACTGAAAAATATCAGTACCTTGAAAAAGTCTACAATAAAGAATGCTTTCTAACTTGTTAAAAGACCAACTTATATGTAGCAATATCCTGCAGATTGATCTTTGCCTCCACAATATATCACTGAAAATTTGTAAAAAAATCAGAGAATCTGAATATTACTGGTGCATGTATAGTAGAGATTAGCGAATTGGTTTGAAAAATGATCGTCAACAAAAATTCGGTGTGATTATGGCACATTCGGATTTGTAATTAGAAACATGAGCTAAATTTGATAAAATTTAAAAAAATAGGAAACATTTGGTAAAAAATGCAGGAAAATATTTGCATTGCCACTAAAGTATTTTCAGCACTTTGGCTATGACAATGGTGGTGTATGATGACCATTGGGCATGTGTTCGATGAGGGTAGGTGGTTTGCAGAGCTCAGAGGAGCAGCGTGCTTGGAAAATGTAATTTTTTCTTCTTGTAACTTTGTGTGCACATTGTGGCTAGCCAATCAGAGAGCAGGAAACATCCACAGTGTCCTGACACAACGGCTTGTATTATTGGCTGCTGAAAACACATGTCCCTCCCCATATAAAGAGTGGACATCTTGTTTTAGTGCCATTTTGACACTGTAACAGCGCAAAGATGATGCTCTTGATGCTGGCACTGTGTGTAGCTAGATTTTAGGTGGTTGTTTCTTAGTCAGATAGTTTAGATAGCTAGTGTCCTGTGTGGCTGTGATATTGACCTTACAGCAGTTTTTTGTGTGCCATTACGGAGATCCACAGACAAAGACATCAGGGCACATTTCATACAAGTGTGTTGTGCAATGCTTATATTGTGCTCCATACATGAGTAACCTGTTCTAAATCTTATTTTTTCACCTGCTAAATGTGAAACAGCATGCCATATCCCACCTTGTCATTTAGTGGTGTGTGGTTCTGTGATTTGAGCTGTTGTGCATAATTTTTTTTTTTGCAGTTGCTACCATAATTCACCATGCCATATATCACCTTGTTATTTAATGGCAGTGACATTCCACAGTCTGCACAGCTCATGCACATTGAAAAAAAAATTCTGTTGCTAAATGTGATACAACCTGCCATATCCCACGTTATAATTTTGTGGAGGTGAAATTAAGCTGTCTGCAGACCTCATGCACATAAATGTAAAAAAAAATTCTGTTGCTAACGGTGATACAGCCCGCCGAGTCCCCTGTTGTAATTTTCAGGCAGTGAAATTAAGCGGTCTGCAGACCTCACACACATTAAAACATTTCCCACGCTGTAATTTTGTGGCAGTGAAATTGTTGTGTGTGCAGAGCTGTTGCACATAAAGAAACAGGGTTTTACAAACATGATGCAGCAGGCTAAATCTAATTTTAAAATTGTTTGGAGCATATCTTTTAGGTTATACAGGCGTCACCCATGCTAAAAAAAATTGTTCAGTTACTAACAGTGTCCAGTAAGGAGATCTCCTTTTTAAATTGTAGCATCTACCGTATGTTATACAGGTCTCATCCACAGGGTCAAAAACATTTTTTCAGTTATGTTCGTCATACAGAAGAGTATATCACCTTAAAATTGTGTGGAGCACCTAGCCTATTTTACACAGGCCTCATCCACAGGCAAAAAAAATAATATTCTCTTACTAATGTCATACAGTATGGGACATCTCACTTTAAAATTGTATGTAGCATCTAATCAATGTTATACAGGCCTCATCCACAGGTGAAAGAAAATTTCTTTTGTTACTAACGTCATACAGTAGAAGAGATCTCACTTTGAAATTGTTTGTAGCATCTAGTCTATTTTATACAGTACTATTACTTCTATTACTAACGTTCTACAGTAATTCATGTTTTGGGGAGACAGAGTTTTCAACCTGGACGGTGCCAAGATGCGACCGTCCAGGCTGAGAACCACTGGTGAATGAGCTGCTGCGAGTGCAGCCCCAGTGATTACTGGTGACGTTGCTGAGGCTGAATTCAAAGCCGGACTGAACTGTGGTGACCTCAGTGAGATCTCCTCTAACACTGTGAGAATGTCGCATGGTGCAGATAAGAGAATTTCACTGTGAATTTCAACTGCGGTGAACATTGAAATATTCACTCATCTCTAGTTATGTCCTATACAAATACAATTGGCAACTTCTGCTACTGGATGGGCAACTCCACTACCTTTCTTTGGCAGATACACAGCGGTTCGCCTTGTTGCTGAGGTCCAGAGAGAGCATGTGCTCGAGTGGATGCAAGCGCAGCTTCAAGTGTCTTCTACTCCACCTCAAAATCACTGTCAGTACATTCCACAGAGGTGGCACCCAAATTACCCTTGGTTCCCCCATGTCACAACTCTCAAACCATACAACTGACTGTTGGGAACCACAGATGGGTGAGTCTGAAGAACTGTTCACACATTCTATGCCATGAGCATCAGAAGTGTACTGAAAAGCTTCACAGAGTCAAGAATAGGAAAACTGCACCGATGCCCAAATTTATTTTTAGCTTGGATTTGGAGCAGGATGAAGTAGGGTCCAAGCAGCATCCTGACCTTTGTCACTAGATGTTAACCCCTGAGGGAGGTGATCCTGATGAGACTCAGATATCTGAGGCTCATGCAGACTATACTGTGCTTTTAGGGCAGCAAGGAGGATGAATCTAAGAGTGAGGAATGTGATAACACAGAGGATGATGATGATGAAGTGGTAGATCCCAGTTGGCTTGAACAAAGAGGCACACAGCTGAGTAGGTCATCTGAGGAGGAAGACAAGGTTACATTGCGCCGTACATCACAGACACATTTTGATGCAGCCACAACGAGCAATACATCCTCAGCCACAACTGTGGCTGAGACCTGCAGCTTTTGCAGGTCTGCAGCTTGCAGGGGTGGCAAGGGTTGCGTAGCATGGGCCTTTTTTTCTCAAAGGATGAGCCAACTCACATAATCTTCCAAATTTGCAAAATGAAAAAAAAAAACTGAATAGAGGGAAAAAAGTGCAATAATTTTACTACTACACGTATGAACCTTCACATGCACAATCAACATGCGTTACTCTGGGAATCCCAATTCGCTAAAATGTGGACCTCAAAAATTATTGGTCACCCCATCAATCACTTCTGCTTCTTCCTCCTCCTCTGTTACTGTGCCAAATATTGTGATTCAGGTCTCTGACCGCAGAACCTTGGGTTCTTTACCCGCTCCAGTCATGCTGACTGAGAGCCCGCCATCAGCTGTAATGGAAGTGGACACACCTGCTGTTTTTGACCGATCTTAGAGAATGAGCACACCACAACTTTGTCAATCCACCAAAATCGTTCTGCCTGTACCTCCCTCATGGTCCAGTAGTTTGTCTTGTTCACCGTACTCCACCCTCTCTCAGCACTGCAGCCAGCCCATGGTCCCACAGTTGTGGTCATGTTAAAAATTGTTTCCTCCTACACATGACAAAGCTAAGAGGTTGAACTCCACCATCTCCAATCTGTTGGCCATGGAAATGCAGCCTTTCTGACTAGTAGATATGGATGGTTACCAAAAGTTGATAGCTGCCGCAGTCCCCCAGTACCAGTTGCCCAGTCACCATTACTTTTCTAAGAAAACTGTGCCTGCTCTACACCAGCATGTCGCAGGCATCATTTGTTCCCTGACTAAATCTATTTCTGCCAGGGTGCAATTCACCACAAACACTTGGACGAGTAAGCATGGCCAAGGGCGTTACATCTTGCTGACTGAGCACTGGATGACTCTGGTGGCTGTGGGGGGGCAGGCGCTGCTCCAAAAGTCTTGGAATCCCCAAGGCTTGCAGGACAAACCTACACAAGGTGCTCATTTGGATAATGACAAAAAAAAACCTTTACATTATGAAGAACACAAATGCTATTTTTAAGAGTTTATTTATTCAGATGTTTGTTTTTCACTTACACATTTTAGTCATATTTTTTATGGATAGAACATATACCAATTAGAGTCTACAGTATTATTCACTAGTCTGTTCTTTTTTGCTGACTGTCCAGAAAAAAAAAATATCAAAAGGTGTCTGTTTGTGATCCAAGTCATGCATCAAAATCACCCATGAAACTCTATGTATCCATGAAAATCACGGACAGCAGACTGATGCAATCTGTGAATGTTTGAAATCTTTGTGGCATACGAGAAAATCACAAATGATAAATATGGACAAACTGACCAAACACTAATGAAATTCTGATCTAGCATGCTGATGAGATTTGGTTAGTTATTTTTATGTAGGAGAAAAAATATGGATGTCTGAATGAGACCTTTTAAGAGACATAACAGAGGAAAGCGAACAGTGAGAGCTAGCATTGTGTCTTAAGATGGGATGATCATTTGTTTTAAAACCCAACATCTGCAGATAATTTACGTTATGAACTCTTGATGGACAATCTGCATTTCTCCCAAACCAAAAACATACAGTACATTGTAAAAAATTCCACATTCCAAACTATTCGCATGTGAGATAAAATGTTGCCATTTGGATGTTTATGTTACTTGGCTGGTGCTTTAATGATAGAATGAAAAACTAAGTAAGGTTTGCTTCATTTAGTTTGCTGATCTCTTGATATGATAGCATACATTTTGGGAGTGAAGGGAATTTGTTTAAATTACCATTGATTTCCAGACAGAAGACTGAACACATACTGTATTGTCTTATATATGCCTATAATTTACTCAAAGCATTATCATCATCATCATAATTATGGTCTGTTGGGCTGAAGGCTGCATAATTGAGTAATTGGTTGTGTACCCTGGTAAAATGAAAAAAAATAGTATTATTTATGGAAATCATTAACCCCTTCCTGACATCCGACGTACTATCCCGTCGAGGTGGGGTGGGCCCCCATGACCGCCGACGGGATAGTACGTCATGCCCTTTAATGCGACACCGCGACTTAAGTCGCGGTGATCGCATTAAAATTCCGACGCCATCTCACCTGGGGGAAGATGGCCTCGGCATTTCGGGGTATGGCGCCGCCCCCCCGGCCTCCCGATCGCTGTGATTGGCTGTTCAATTCTGAACAGCGAATCACAGCCTTTCTCACTGTTTCAGCCAATCAGATTGGCTGAAACAGTGAGGTCCCAGGCTAGGATCGAGTACCGATGTACTCGATCCTGGGGCCGGTGCCTGGCAACGCCAGGCACCGACCAAAACCCCCCGGATTGGCGCGATCGACGATCACATCGATCGCGCCAATCGCAGGGCACAGCGGCGGTATTACCGCGCTGTGCCCTGCCTGGACCGGCGCCCCCTCTGCCCTGCCCTGCCTCCTCATCGGTCCGGATCCTGCAGCTGATTGGCGCGATCGATGTGATCGTCGATCGCGTCAATCAGGGCACAGACCCGCCGCATTGGCGCGATCGACGATCACATCGATCGCGCCAATGGCGGGGCACAGCGGCGGTGTTACCGCGCTGTGCCCTGCTTGAATATAACTGCCTGGGCCCTGCCTCATCTCCCTGCCACCTCCGGATAGAGGGCACAGCAGCGGTGTGCCCGCGCTGTGCCCTGATGGTGACCTGGGGGTGACCTACCGGTCACCTGCCGGTCACCTACTGGTGACCTGCCGGTGACCTGCCTATGATCGGAGCTGTGAGCTCCGATCATAGGCTGGTGCCTAGCAACACCGGCGTCACCAGGGCCTCCCCTGATTGGTGGGATCGATGTGATCATCGATCCCACCAATCACAGGTCACAGCAGCGGTGTGTGACCGCTCTGTGACCTGTCTCACCTGTCCCTGACCTGTCTGACCGCTCTTCAGGAATCCTCACACTTGGTGAGGGTTCCTGCAGAGCGGTCACGCTGTCAGATCCCCCTCCTGTGCTGAGACTTGTGGTGCCACAGTAGCCTGTGACACCATAATTCTCGCTAAAAAACAAAAGAAAGAAGACAGAAGAAAGAAAACAGAAGAAAGAAGACAGACTACAACCGTAAGTGTTGATACCCCGATCCCGGCCCGATCTTTCTTACCCCCCCCCATCCCCCCTTACCCCCCCCATCCCCCCTTACCCCCATCCCCACTTCCCCCTCCACCCTCACTGCGCCACGTCCGTCCGTGCCCAAATTTAGCAGCCGCCGAGCGTTGATTGGTGACGCAGTTCACCGATCAACACTCGTGCTCTTTTCTTTTTCACCCCCCTTAGTGCCGCCGAGCGTTGATTGGTGACGCAGTTCACCGATCAACACTCGTGCTCACTTTTCTCCTCCACATCCCCGTCCACGCACCCCGCCGCTGCGTCTGAACCCGTGCCTTTCGTTTCGTGTTTTTTTTTTCCACATCCCCTTGCGCGCACCCCGCCGCTGCGTCTGAACCCGTGCCTTTCGTTTCTTTTTTTTTTTTTCCACATCCCCTTGCGCGCACCCCGCCGCTGCGTCTGAACCCGTGCCTTTCGTTTCTTTTTTTTTTTTTCCACATCCCCTTGCGCGCACCCCGCCGCTGCGTCTGAACCCGTGCCTTTCGTTTCTTTTTTTTTTTTTCCACATCCCCTTGCGCGCACCCCGCCGCTGCGTCTGAACCCGTGCCTTTCGTTTCTTTTTTTTTTTTTCCACATCCCCTTGCGCGCACCCCGCCGCTGCGTCTGAACCCGTGCCTTTCGTTTCGTGTTTTTTTTTTCCACATCCCCTTGCGCGCACCCCGCCGCTGCGTCTGAACCCGTGCCTTTCGTTTCTTTTTTTTTTTTTCCACATCCCCTTGCGCGCACCCCGCCGCTGCGTCTGAACCCGTGCCTTTCGTTTCTTTTTTTTTTTTTCCACATCCCCTTGCGCGCACCCCGCCGCTGCGTCTGAACCCGTGCCTTTCGTTTCTTTTTTTTTTTTTCCACATCCCCTTGCGCGCACCCCGCCGCTGCGTCTGAACCCGTGCCTTTCGTTTCTTTTTTTTTTTTTCCACATCCCCTTGCGCGCACCCCGCCGCTGCGTCTGAACCCGTGCCTTTCGTTTCTTTTTTTTTTTTTCCACATCCCCTTGCGCGCACCCCGCCGCTGCGTCTGAACCCGTGCCTTTCGTTTCGTGTTTTTTTTTTCCACATCCCCTTGCGCGCACCCCGCCGCTGCGTCTGAACCCGTGCCTTTCGTTTCGTGTTTTTCGTTTCTTTTTTTTTCCCACATCCCCGTCCGCGCACCCAGCCGCCGCCGCCGCCGAACTTTGATAAGTGACTCGGTTCACTTATCAGAGCTCTCGTGCCTGGCGTTTTTTCCACATCCCCATTCACACACCCAGCAGGCGCCGAACTTTGATAAGTGACGCAGTTCACTTATCAGAGCTAGGGCCTGCTGTTTTAGACTTTTCCTTTCACAGGTAGTTTTTTTCCCTATTTGCTTTTTTTCTTTTAGCTTTTACTTTTCAGAAGTTTGCACCAAACACTATCCCCCCCACACGTACACACAGTTCCAATAAATTGCACCCAAGCACCATACTCACACAAAAAATGTCCCGTTCGTCCCGTTCGTCCCGTTCGCCCCGTTCGTCCCAGCAGCGCTATTCAGCAGAGGAGGCATATTCTTTTCTTGCCTCCGACACTGATAGCGAGGGAGAGGATCCCACATTCCTTTACTCGTCAGATTCTTCATCCTCTTCCTCCTCCTCCTCCCCCTCCTCCTCATCTTCCTCCTCGGGTCCTGCGGAACCGCCTCGCAGACGCCCCAGGAGAGAAGATGACGCAGCACCCACTCCTGAAGATGAACCAGCGCGCCCTTCTTCGGACCCCATGTGGACCTCGCCCCCCGAAAATTACGAGCCACTGATTCCTGATTTTGTGGCAGAATCAGGAATCAGGTTTGACACCACCGGCCTCACAGAAATAGACTTTTTCAAAGTCTTTTTCTCTGAGGATTTTATTAACCTCATGGTGGAGCAAACTAATTTGTACGCTCGGCAATTTTTGGAGCAAAACCGCGGTTCATCATTTTCTAACTGGTCTCCTGTAGACGCAGTAGAAATGATGCAGTTTTGGGGCCTGGTCCTCCACATGGGGATCGTGAAGAAGCCAGAACTTCGGCAATATTGGAGTGTGGATATTTTATATAACACTCCAGTGTGCCGAATGGTCATGGCTCGGACGCGTTTTGAGGCCATCCACAAATTCCTGCATTATTCCGATAATGCACAGTGTCCCGCACGAGATGACCCCAATTTTGACCGTCTCTTCAAAGTTCGGCCGGTCATCGAACACTTCAGCAAAAAGTTTGCTGAAGTGTACGTGCCCAAAAGGGACATCTGTGTGGATGAGTCCTTGGTTCATTTTAAGGGGCGGCTCAGATTCCGTCAATACCTGCCCAGCAAAAGGGCCAGGTACGGAATCAAACTCTACAAGCTGTGTGAGAGTACCTCAGGGTACACCCACAGCTTTAGAGTTTACGAAGGGAAGGACAGCAGGATTGAACCGCCTGAGTGTCCCCCTGTCTTGGGAGTGAGTGGGAAAATAGTGTGGGATTTGGTGCACCCACTGCTGGATAAAGGTTATCACCTCTACACCGATAACTTTTATTCCAGCATCCCACTCTACAAATCCCTCTCTGCGCGAGGTACCGCAGCCTGCGGTACTGTCCGCAAAAATCAGAGAGGCCTCCCGAAGACGCTACTTGGGCAGATGCTCAGAAAAGGTGAGAGCAAAGCCCAATGTAGCGACCACCTGCTGGTGGTCAAGTACAAGGACAAGAGGGATGTCCTTCTGTTGACCACCATACACGGTGATGGCAGCGCCCTCAGCACTGTACGGGGTACCTCTACACAGGTCTGCAAACCGGACTGTGTACTGGGGTACAACAAAAACATGGGGGGCGTTGATCTCTCCGATCAACTCCTCCAACCGTACAGTGCTTTGAGGAAGGCCAAGGTGTGGTACAAAAAGCTGTCGGTGTACATCGTACAAATGGCAATGCTTAACGCTTTCCTGCTGTCACGATGTGCACGCCACACCGATACGACGTACCTTCAGTTCCAGGAGGTAGTGGTTAAGGCCCTGATGTTTGGCACGAGGGAAGGAGCGGGCCCCAGTACTTCCGGAACTGAGGGTGCTCGTATTGTACCAGGTCAGCATTTTCCGGGGGTGGTCCCGCCAACTGGTAGAAAAGGTAAGCCGCAAAAAAGGTGCCGAGTGTGCTACAAACGAGGAGTACGCAAGGACACCATCTATCAATGCGACACCTGCCCCGACAAACCTGGCCTGTGTATGAAGGACTGCTTCAAATTGTACCACACCTCCATGCACTACTAATTAGGAACCAGTAGATTCGTTCCAAAGAGGTAAGTTCCATGGGGGTCTAGGTTCCAAAATGATGTCACTTGTGGGTTTTTTTTACTGTTTAGGCACATCAGGGGCTCTGCAAACGGAACATGACGCCCTCAGAACCAGTCCATCAAAGTCTGCATTCCAAATCGTCACTGCTTCCCTTCTGAGTCCCGAAGTGCCCAAACAGTTTTTTCCCACATATGGGGTACCAGCGTACTCAGAACAAAATGGACAGCAACTTTTGGGGTCCAATTTCTCTTGTTACCCTTGGGAAAATAGAAAATTGGGGACTGAAAGATCATTTTTGTGGGGAAAAAATAGGATTTTTTATTTTCACGCCCGGGCGTTATAAACTTTCGTGAAGCACTTGGGGGATAAAAGTGCTCACGACACATCTAGATAAGTTCCCTAGGGGGTCTAGTTTCCAAAATGGGGTCACTTATGGGGGGTTTCTACTGTTTAGGCACATCAGGGGCTCACCAAATAGAACATGATGCCCGCAGACAATTCCATCAAAGTCTGCATTCCAAAAACGTCACTTCTTCCCTTCCGAGCCCCGAAGTGTGCCCAAACAGTAGTTTTCTCCCACATATGTGGTACCAGCGTACCCAGGACAAATTGGACAACAACTTTTGGGGTCCAATTTCTCCTGTTACCCTTGGGAAAATAGAAAATTGGGGACTGAAAGATCATTTTTGTGGGGAAAAAATAGGATTTTTTATTTTCACGCCCGGGCGTTATAAACTTTCGTGAAGCACTTGGGGGATAAAAGTGCTCACGACACATCTAGATAAGTTCCCTAGGGGGTCTAGTTTCCAAAATGGGGTTACTTATGGGGGGTTTCTACTGTTTAGGCACATCAGGGGCTCACCAAATAGAACATGATGCCCGCAGACAATTCCATCAAAGTCTGCATTCCAAAAACGTCACTTCTTCCCTTCCGAGCCCCGAAGTGTGCCCAAACAGTAGTTTTCTCCCACATATGTGGTACCAGCGTACCCAGGACAAATTGGACAACAACTTTTGGGGTCCAATTTCTCCTGTTACCCTTGGGAAAATAGAAAATTGGGGACTGAAAGATCATTTTTGTGGGGAAAAAATAGGATTTTTTATTTTCACGCCCGGGCGTTATAAACTTTCGTGAAGCACTTGGGGGATAAAAGTGCTCACGACACATCTAGATAAGTTCCCTAGGGGGTCTAGTTTCCAAAATGGGGTCACTTATGGGGGGTTTCTACTGTTTAGGCACATCAGGGGCTCACCAAATAGAACATGATGCCCGCAGACAATTCCATCAAAGTCTGCATTCCAAAAACGTCACTTCTTCCCTTCCGAGCCCCGAAGTGTGCCCAAACAGTAGTTTTCTCCCACATATGTGGTACCAGCGTACCCAGGACAAATTGGACAACAACTTTTGGGGTCCAATTTCTCCTGTTACCCTTGGGAAAATAGAAAATTGGGGACTGAAAGATCATTTTTGTGGGGAAAAAATAGGATTTTTTATTTTCACGCCCGGGCGTTATAAACTTTCGTGAAGCACTTGGGGGATAAAAGTGCTCACGACACATCTAGATAAGTTCCCTAGGGGGTCTAGTTTCCAAAATGGGGTTACTTATGGGGGGTTTCCACTGTTTAGGCACATCAGGGGCTCGCCAAACACGACATGACATCCGATCTCAATTCCAGCCAATTTTAGCTTGAAAATGTCAAAGGGCGCTCCTTTCCTTCTGAGCCCTGCCATGCGCCCAAACAGTGGTTCCCCCCCACATATGGGGTATCAGCGTACTCAGGACAAAATGGACAACAACTTTTGGGGTCCAATTTCTCCTGCTACCCTTGAGAAAATAAAAAATTGGGGACTAAACGATCATGTTTGTCGAAAAAATGGGATTTTTTATTTTCACACCCGGGCGTTATAAACTTTCGTGAAGCACTTGGGGGATAAAAGTGCTCACGACACATCTAGATAAGTTCCTTAGGGGGTCTAGTTTCCAAAATGGGGTCACTTATGGGGGGTTTCCACTGTTTAGGCACATCAGGGGCTCGCCAAACACGACATGGCCTCCGATCTCAATTCCAGCCAATTTTAGCTTGAAAATGTCAAAGGGCGCTCCTACCCTTCTGAGCCCTGCCATGCGCCCAAACAGTGGTTCCCCCCCACATATGGGGTATCAGCCTACTCAGGACAAATTGGACAACAACTTTTAGGGTCCAATTTTTCCTGCTACCCTTGAGAAAATAAAAAATTGGGGACTAAACGATCATGTTTGTAGAAAAAATAGGATTTTTTATTTTCTCACCCGGGCGTTATAAACTTTCGTGAAGCACTTGGGGGATAAAAGTGCTCACCACACATCTAGATAAGTTCCTTAGGGGGTCTAGTTTCCAAAATGGGGTCACTTATGGGGGGTTTCCACTGTTTAGGCACATCAGGGGCTCGCCAAACACGACATGACATCCGATCTCAATTCCAGCCAATTTTAGCTTGAAAATGTCAAAGGGCGCTCCTTTCCTTCTGAGCCCTGTCATGCGCCCAAACAGTGGTTCCCCCCCACATATGGGGTATCAGCGTACTCAGGACAAATTGGACAACAACTTTTGGGGTCCAATTTCTCCTGCTACCCTTGAGAAAATAAAAAATTGGGGACTAAACGATCATGTTTGTAGAAAAAATGAGATTTTTTATTTTCACACCCGGGCGTTATAAACTTTCGTGAAGCACTTGGGGGATAAAAGTGCTCACGACACATCTAGATAAGTTCCTTAGGGGGTCTAGTTTCCAAAATGGGGTCACTTATGGGGGGTTTCCACTGTTTAGGCACATCAGAGGCTCGCCAAACACGACATGGCCTCCGATCTCAATTCCAGCCAATTTTAGCTTGAAAATGTCAAAGGGCGCTCCTACCATTCTGAGCCCTGCCATGCGCCCAAACAGTGGTTCCCCCCCACATATGGGGTATCAGCCTACTCAGGACAAATTGGACAACAACTTTTGGGGTCCAATTTTTCCTGCTACCCTTGAGAAAATAAAAAATTGGGGACTAAACGATCATGTTTGTAGAAAAAATAGGATTTTTTATTTTCTCACCCGGGCGTTATAAACTTTCGTGAAGCACTTGGGGGATAAAAGTGCTCACCACACATCTAGATAAGTTCCTTAGGGGGTCTAGTTTCCAAAATGGGGTCAATTATGGGGGGTTTCCACTGTTTAGGCACATCCGGGGCTCGCCAAACACGACATGGCCTCCGATCTCAATTCCAGCCAATTTTAGCTTGAAAATGTCAAAGGGCGCTCCTTTCCTTCTGAGCCCTGTCATGCGCCCAAACAGTGGTTCCCCCCCACATATGGGGTATCAGCGTACTCAGGACAAATTGGACAACAACTTTTGGGGTCCAATTTCTCCTGCTACCCTTGAGAAAATAAAAAATTGGGGACTAAACGATCATGTTTGTAGAAAAAATGAGATTTTTTATTTTCACACCCGGGCGTTATAAACTTTCGTGAAGCACTTGGGGGATAAAAGTGCTCACGACACATCTAGATAAGTTCCTTAGGGGGTCTAGTTTCCAAAATGGGGTCACTTATGGGGGGATTCCACTGTTTAGGCACATCAGGGGCTCGCCAAACACGACATGGCCTCCGATCTCAATTCCAGCCAATTTTAGCTTGAAAATGTCAAAGGGCGCTCCTATCCTTCTGAGCCCTGCCATGCGCCCAAACAGTGGTTCCCCCCCACATATGGGGTATCAGCCTACTCAGGACAAATTGGACAACAACTTTTGGGGTCCAATTTCTCCTGCTACCCTTGAGAAAATAAAAAATTGGGGACTAAACGATCATGTTTGTAGAAAAAATAGGATTTTTTATTTTCTCACCCGGGCGTTATAAACTTTCGTGAAGCACTTGGGGGATAAATGTGCTCACCACACATCTAGATAAGTTCCTTAGGGGGTCTAGTTTCCAAAATGGGGTCACTTATAGGGGGTTTCCACTGTTTAGGCACATCAGGGGCTGGCCAAACACGACATGGCGTCCGATTTCAATTGCAGCCAATTTTAGCTTGAAAATGTCAAACGACGCTCCTTTCCTTCTGAGCTCTGCCGTGCACCCAAAAAGTGGTTCTCCCTCACATGTGGGGTATCAGCGTACTCAGGACAAATTGGGCAACAACTTTTAAGGTCCATTTTCTCTTTTTACCTTTGGGAAATTAAAAAAATTATTGCTGAAAGATCATTTTTGTGACTAAAAAGTAAAATGTTAATTTTTTCCTTCCATGTTGCTTCTGCTGCTGTGAAACACCTGAAGGGTTAATAAACTTCTTGAATGTGGTTTTGAGCAGCTTGAGGGGTGCAGTTTTCAGAATGGTGTCACTTTTTGGTATTTTCTGCCATATAGACCCCTCAAAATGACTTCAAATGTGAGGTGGTCCCTAAAAAAAATGGTTTTGTAAATTATGTTGTAAAAATGAGAAATTGCTGTTCAAATTTTAACCCTTATAACTTCCTAAAAAAAAAAAATTTTGTTTCCAAAATTGCGCTGATGTAAAGTAAACATGTGGGAAATGTTATTTATTAACTATTTTGTGTCACATAACTCTCTGGTTTAACAGAATAAAAATTCAAAGTTGGAAAATTGCCAAATTTTCAAAATTTTCGCCAATTTTCCTTTTTTTTCACAAATAAACGCAAGTGATATCGAAGAAATTTTACCACTATCATGAAGTACAATATGTTACAAGAAAACAATCTCAGAATCGCTAAGATCCGTTGAAGCGTTTTGGAGTTATAACTTCATAAAGGGACAGTGGTCAGAATTGTAAAAAATGGCCCGGTCATTAACGTGCAAACCACCCTTGGGGGTGAAGGGGTTAATGTATAGAATATTTTTCCTGCCCCAGTGTAAATGCATTCTACATGTGCTTGCTCATAATCCATCCATAATCTCTTTAAAATTTTCCCTACTGATTATAGAGAAATCCAAATATAACCAATATTATTTTCTTCTGTTATTATCACCTATTAGATATTTCAGACTTCCTTTTTTTGTTTCCCAAGACTGAATGTAGTTCTTACACGTTAGTTACTACAAACAGTACATGCCATTCATTGCAAGACAGCTATTCAACAAAGTAGAACTTCCTAAAGTAAGCTGGAAATCAGATGGTACTTATTAAATAAAATAGTCAAACCACCATAAATATTAACCATTTTTCTCATTTTAATTTCAAAAGAACACAGAAGCTATTATAAGCTCTGATTTTCTACGGCTTCAATGAACTGGCATATAACTATGGCTTGTATTCCAGAATATGTGTGATACAGCTAATTAACAATCTGTAGCAAAGGCATGATAGAAATATATAAAATATAAATTAAACTATATAAACACAAATATAGCAAAATTATGACATTATCTGAATTTTCTGTAACTTCGGTTTTCTGACATGCTCTCACTTGTCTCTAACACCTTACTGCACTGCCGTTGTCTCCGAAATCATTTGGGTGAAGAAGTACTTTCCTTTCAGAAATATTACAAAACATTCACTGTAAATTATCACTGATCGTAAAATCATATCTCTGTATAAGGCTTTGTTTCCCAAACTTTAGTCCTCATGGCCCCAACAGATCATGTTTTCAGGATTTCCTTAGTATTGCACAGGTGAGAGAGCTTGTCGAAATGTCTGATGCCTTGATAATGTAGGTAAATCACATGTGCAATACTAAGGAAATCCTGAAAATATGACCTACTGGGAGCCTTGAGGACTGGAGTTTGGGAAACACCGGTATAAAGCAATGTATCCTGCTTTATTTATACATATGTAATTCTATACTGTGCCCTCAATCTCACAGTATCCTTCACTTTACTCCATCTGCATTTTGAATATTTCTAGTTTATTTTTAAGAACATGCACTTAGAGTTACTGACATTGCAGCAATCCATGTAAAACAAGTTGACCTCTATATCTTTGCTCAGACTTCAGTGTAACATGATGATTTTATAACTAGATGGCAAAAACCTGCAACACGAACGCAGTTTTCAGAAAGAAATTGCTCAATGGGGAATTTCCTGACTGAGAAGTCAATGAGTAAAAACCATGGCTGATGGGTTCACAAACTGTAGTAGAAATATAATAATATATTTGGGATTATTTATCTACATGTAATTATTACAAGCAGGATAATGAAGGTGGTGGAGTTTTGTTAAACTCTCCTGAATATATTAGCACCATATAAAGTCTCAAAGCTGCTTAGGATGGAGAGGGGCAGATTAGCTAATGTATTTGCACCTTAATTTCAGTTTAGTACATTGTAGCATATGGCATGTAAGCCAAAAAATCACTTTTCTGAATCATGTGCTCATGTGAATGTGTCTGATTGGAACTCAAGTGCAACTTATTTATCAAGGTATTCCTTCATTTTTCTAACTCAAAAATGTTGGAAAATGTCCAATTGCGTATATGCTACTGGAAGGCTCCAGGCATATGCACAAAAAGTATCAAGAGGTCCCCATTTAACTTTTGTCAGAGTGGTACACATTGATACATCTTTTTTTTCTATCTAGAGACATCTCCTAAAAATATATACAGTGTGTTTACAATGATTTTTTAAACTTAGTTTATGCCACTAGATGTATATACAGTAGCATCTACTGGAGACATCTGTGAGATGAATACGTGGGAAATTCTCCCAATGTAAATATATGTACAACAACTGCAAATTCATCATGAGGATGTGCATACTCTTGTAGTCTGCAATACTACAGTTCATTAATGCATAAGCATTGATAAATCATCCGAGTGTGTACTGTTTAGGTGTTTAGGGTTTATTTACGTAGCTTTACTTCATCCACAAGTGGTTTTTCTGCTTGTTCTTTCCCATTATCAGGCACATCATTTGTTTTTAAAAAAAATTCCCACAGGATACATTGATGAGTATAATGTACTTAAAAACTAAATGCATTTGCAGCTATATAAACCATGATATTAAAATGAGTCTGTTGCCCCCAAAACTGAATTTAAACTAAGCAGATTGTTAGGTGTCGAGTCCCCGCCTCTGCACAAGGGGAATCTCAAACCATCTCCGCTGCGGTCTCCCATTCTTCTCCAGCCGCAGTGGAGTCTGCTCAGCAGAGACATCGGTCCAGGCATCTTGCTCAGTCTCACTCTGTGCATAGAGTTACTGCTGCTTTTCCAGCTTCTGCCATTAAAGCCAATGCTGGGCAGCGGCGAGCAGACGCTTTTGGGACTAAGTCCTGCTTTTCCCCTTCTGAGCATGCCCAGGGCAAGATCTCCCATTGGAGATTGAAGGTCACATGCTCAGATACTGCAGCTGATCCAATTGGTCCTCCAGGAAGGTCCTGAAGGTGCTGAACTTCTGTGGCAGCTTTCCATTGGTCCTTTTTGGAAGGTCCTGTACGTGCTGCAGCTATATAAGCTTCGCATGACCGCACGGCCATGCGCTAGTGTACATTTGTATACGTGTGTGTGTTGATGAGTGCAAGTCATTCTTTAATATCCCCTCCCTTGTGTATGACTGCTTGCGAAAGGTGGATGATTGCTGTCTAGCGCCCGACTAGCTGTCAACATAAAGACACACGATACAGCATCTACTGCTGTAGGCGCCAGTGCGGCGCCGTGTGCTTATAGAGCGATTCCTATCCCAAGTCTGGGTGGTTAGTGGCACCAGCCAAAGCGGCACAGCACGCACTCTTGTGCTTTAAGTTATTCTGTTACTTTGACACCCCAGTTGCGGTGTCGAGCACAAGTGGTCTGTAAGTACTCTAATCCAGTGTCTTGGAATAGAGTCCTGAGACTCCTTGGTGCGGTACCGCGGCCCTGTGACGCAACAGGGTTTGCTTCCTTCACACAGGGTGAAGTTAACCCGTGTGTGTATCCATATTGTACCGCCATATAGTCCGTCATTACTCAGCAGCAGGTTCCATCTCTGCACAGTGGACCCCGGGCTGCGAACGCACCTTATACCATCTCTCTTATAATTTGGTGCGTTCCACTAGCCCTAACACAGATAGTCAAATACGGGACTTGCCCTCTACAAATTATTCATTTAATCTAGTTTTTAGAGATGAGCTGATTGATCATGAGTTTCATGAAGTTCCCAGTTTCATGTGAATTCGACCACTTCAATATTAAATTTGCAGCTCACAAAAATAATTTGCCCTATGCCATTTCCTACATTGGTGAAGCATTAGAGAGCAGGCTAATGTCTCTTTGTGTGGCAAAGCAAACTTCACTATAATGCCCTAAACCAAAAAGCACCAACACCAGCTTTTTTGTCCAAAATAGCAAATAATACGTTATTAAAGATAATAGAATAAAAACAGATAAACGGGGAATATGGGGAAGCATGCAACAGTGCAGCACAAACCGTGCCCACTAAGAGCCGTGGACGGCATATCTCTATAATATAAATGAACAATGCATAGATGGAATAGGCATATTACAGCATAGACAGATATATAGCCACTGTTGGCTTTATTCAGATGCCATAAGGATATAGGGCATTTACCATAAATACATAGGGGGCATTTGGTAATATAACATACAAACTGACGCCCCCTGAGGAAGGTTTACATAACCGAAACGCGCGTCGGGGTCAGCGGTGTACGGCGTGGTGACGGGCACATATACCTGGGTATGTTTTTTACGTCAGTTTGTATGTTATATTACCAAATGCCCCCTATGTATTTATGGTAAATGCCCTATATCCTTATGGCATCTGAATAAAGCCAACAGTGGCTATATATCTGTCTATGCTGTAATATGCCTATTCCATCTATGCATTGTTCATTTATATTATAGAGATATGCCGTCCACGGCTCTTAGTGGGCACGGTTTGTGCTGCACTGTTGCATGCTTCCCCATATTCCCCGTTTATCTGTTTTTATTCTATTATCTTTAATAAAGTATTATTTGCTATTTTGGACAAAAAAGCTGGTGTTGGTGCTTTTTGGTTTATTGTAATGTTGCAGCTTGTCCTGCTTACGTCCATACTAGTTGTGGGGAATATTATTTTGCTATTTTGTTCCATGGTGGGACTTTATATTTAGTCATCTTTTCCCCACATGTTTAGGATGTCAATTGTTGTATATTTATTATAATGCCCTGCAGCCATGACATCTAGGGGATTACCATTTCTTTTACAGAAGTGGTCAGTACCAAAGCAATCACAGACCAGCAGTTCCCAGCAGAGCACATCTCTCTCTTATGTAGAGTATAAGCCCTTATTTTCATCGAGGTCCGATCTCGTGCAAATTCTTATGGTCAGTCAGGTCCTCTCTCTTCTGTAAAGTGTAAGCCCTTATGGTCAAAAAGGTCCTCTCTCTTCTGTAGAGTGTAAATTTGTATAGTCAGCAGGGTCCTCTCTTTCTTTCTTCAATATGATGCAAGCTCTTATGGTCAGCGGGGTCCTTTCTCTCCTCTCCCCAACTTATATTTTCTAAGCAACTATAAGCTTTTTAGTAGTGAGGTTTGTGATTTATTTGCCACATGAATAAACTTTTAGGACAATTTGGCAAAGCTGCAAAATTAGAATTGAAAAAGATCCACCCAGCTCTGCAATGTTTCCATGGTTTTGCTATCCAGAAGAAGATCTTTATTCAATATATATAAATTAGTGTGCTCAGTGAACCAATGCACCTCCTTAATTGCCGTGCCGCACCATTTTCCTCTCGTTTGATCTATAATGCTGACTTGCCAAGGGCACTTCAATAAAATCTGTACAACTGTCCTCTGCACAAGTACCTTCTCATTGACTAGGGGGTTTTTGCTTAAATCTAGAGCAAATTTAGCTCAATTAACATTCAGAGAAGCTGTCAACTACTTTTTCATTGATGACCTATCCAACACCCAGCACCGCCCATTGGCCAGAAATACTCACTTACGAAGTTGGCTATCTTCTGATAGTGGCTGCTGCAGTGTACTACACATCCACCTCCTATTGATTAGAGTAGGAGGCAGATGTGCAGTACCAAGCCTCTGCAAGTGAGTGCTTACGGCAGATTCCGACACCAATAACAGCTGATTGGTGGGTGTGCCGGGTTTTAGACCACCGACCGATCAGACATTGATGACCTATCCTTGAATAGGTCATTAATGAAAAAGTAGTGGACAACCTCATGAAATATTAATTTAAACATCTAGCTTAAAAAAGGAGACAATAAAATGCAAAGGCAAGCAAATGAGCTTGCAGGCTATCATGGGCCATGAAGTCTTTCAGGTAAGTAAGATAACCATGCCCATCCAATGCAGAGTTCAATATAAACTTATCACTGTCACCAACAAGGCGTTCCACAGTTCATCACCCCCATGCATCTCCTCCGTCATCTCAGTCTACCACCCTACTGTTGCTCTCCATTTTGCTAATGACTTAAAACTAAAATCCTCAATAATCCAAACCTCATATTTCCTTCTCCAAAACTTCTTAATTGAGAATTCTTTGGAATGCACTACACAAGACAATTCAATTTACTCCCAATACCCACAGTTTTTAAGCATGGCCTAAAAACGCATTTCATTAGACTGGCCTATCGCCACACTTCACTTATCCAGCTATCCACATTTGGCCCATACAAAATTTTCTTTAAAATAATGACACTCGTAGCAACTGTGCACACCCCCCATGCACTTAATAACCCTCTGTGTCTGTAGTGTTCACATACTGGCTGGTGAGCAGTTAAAGGGACTCTGTCACCTGAATTTGGAGGGAACAATTTTCAGTCATATGGGCGGGGTATTCGGGTGTTTGATTCACCGTTTCCTTAAATGCTAGCTGCATGCTGGCTGCAATATTGGATTGAAGTTCATTCTTTGTCCTCCGTAGTACATGCCTGCACAAGGCAATCTTGCCTTACGCAGGCATGTACTATGGAGGACAGAGAATGAACTTCAATCCAATATTGCAGCCAGCATGCAGCCAGCGGGTAAGGTAAGGGTGAATCAAACACCCGAAAACCCCGCCCATATGACTGAAAATTGTTCCCTCCAAATTCAGGTGACAGAGTCCCTTTAAACCCTTTTTGACACTGGACGTAATAGTTCGCCCACATCGGAATCCCTCCCTTTGATGTGGGCTCCGGTGCTGAGTCCACATCTTTCCCAGCACATGACAACTGTTTTGAACAGCAGACATGTGCCTCTAACAGCCACGGGTGGAATTGTGATCCACCTGCTGCTGTTAACCTGTTAAATGCTGCTGTCAATCTCTGACAGCAGGATTTAAGTCGTGCTTCTGGGAAACACCCTAGGAATCTGGCCCATCTGTGACTGTGGGTCACCGATTGGGGGTCACCGATGGGTTGGCATGATGATCAAAGGTCTCCAACAGACCTCTATGGTTGTCACTGCCGGATTGCCCGGTGGTCGGCGCTCATAGCAAGTGAGCATTTCCGCTACATACCAGTGATCTGATCATCGCCTGTACGTAGCAGAGCCGATCAGACAACTGCAGCTTTTAGTCTCCCATGGAAACTATTGAAGCATGCAAAAAGTTAAAAAAAAGTTTTTGAAAATATGAAAGTTCAAATAACTCCCCTTTCGCCCCATTCAAAATAAAAATAAAACAAGCATACACATATTTGGTATTGCCGCTTTCAGAATTGCCCGTTCTACCAATATAAAAAAGATTTAACCCAATCGGTAAACTGCATAATGGAAAAAAATTCAAAATGACAGAAATACGTTTTCTGGATCGCTGCTACATTGCAAAAAAATACAATAACAAGCAGTCTAAAGATGGTATCTACATCAAATTGGTATCCATAAAAACATTTGCTCAGTGCTCAAAAAATAATCTCTCACCCAGCCCCAAACCATGAAAAATGGAGACTCTACCAGTCTCAGAAAATGGCGCCATTTTTTTA
This sequence comes from Ranitomeya variabilis, assembly GCF_051348905.1. Classification (NCBI taxonomy): domain Eukaryota; kingdom Metazoa; phylum Chordata; class Amphibia; order Anura; family Dendrobatidae; genus Ranitomeya; species Ranitomeya variabilis. Next base: position 321,986,985 of record NC_135236.1, read on the forward strand.
AACTAAAGTTTGGGTTTTTTTTCACCACTTAAATAAAAAAAAACCTAGACATGTTTGGTGTCTATGAACTCGTAATGACCTGTAGAATCATAATGGTAGGTCAGTTTTAGCATGCAGTGAGCATGGTAAAAAGAAAAACTGTGGAATTGCACTTTTTTGCAATTTCACTGTACTTGGAATTTCTTTCCCATTTTCCAGTACACGATATGTAAAACCAATGGTGTCTTTCAAAAGTACAACTTTTTCCGCAAAAAACAAACCCTCACATGGCCATTTTGACAAAGAAATTATAAAGTTACGGCTCTGGGAAGAGGGGGAGCAAAAAATGAAAATGGAAAAACAAAAATACATGAAGGGGTTAATGCAGCATTATGTGCATTAGTTAGTGTATTATGGCTGGACCATACAATATAAGCACATTTTACAACTTACCTTTTGTGTTTCCACTATTTCCTCATAGATGGTAAGCTTGCGAGCAGCGCCCTCTCTCCTTTTTATATCCGAGTTATGCTTATAATAATAATAATAATAATAATTTTTAATTATATAGCGCCAACATATTCCGCAGCGCTTTACAACTTATAGAGGGGACTTGTACAGACAATAGACATTACAGTATAACAGAAATCACAGTTCAAAACAGATACCAGGAGGAATGAGGGCCCTGCTCGCAAGCTTACAAACTATGAGGAAAAGGAGAAACACGAGAGGTGGCTGGTAACAATTGCTTTAGTTATTTGGACCAGCCATAGTGTAAGGCTCGGGTGTTCATGTAAAGCTGCATGAACCAGTTAACTGCCTAAGTATGTAGCAGTACAGACACAGAGTGCTATTAACTGCATAAAGTGTATGAGAACATGATGCGAGGAACCAGATTATGTTTTTTTCTTTTTTTTTTTTTTTATTAATAGGCCACACAGGGATAGTTAGTTTAATGTGTTGAGGCGGTAGGCCAGTCTGAACAAATGAGTTTTTAGGGCACGCTTAAAACTGTGGGGATTGGGGATTGATCGTATTAACCTAGGTAGTGCATTCCAAAGAATCGGCGCAGCACGTGTAAACTCTTGGAGATGGGAGTGGGAGGTTCTAATTATTGAGGATGCTAACCTGAGGTCATTAGTGGAGCGGAGGGCACGGGTAGGGTGGTAGACTGAGACCAGAGAGGAAATGTAGGGTGGTGCTGAGCCATGGAGTGCTTTGTGGATGAGGGTAGTAGTTTTGTACTGGATTCTGGAGTGGATAGGTAGCCAGTGTAATGACTGGCACAAGGTAGAGGCATCGGTGTAACGGTTGGTGAGGAATATGATCCTGGCAGCAGCATTCAGGACAGATTGGAGGGGGGAGAGTTTGGTAAGAGGGAGGCCGATTAGTAGAGAGTTACAATAGTCCAGACGAGAATGAATAAGTGAGACAGTAAGAGTTTTTGCAGAGTCGAATGTAAGAAAAGGGCGAATTCTAGAAATGTTTTTGAGATGCAGATAAGAAGAGCGAGCCAGTGATAGGATGTGGGGGGTGAATGAAAGCTCGGAATCAAGGATGACCCCAAGGCAGTGGGCATGTTGCTTTGGAGTAATGGTGTAACCGCACACGAAGATGGCAAGGTCAGGCAAAGGTAGGTTAGTAGAGGGAGAGAACATGAGGAGTTCAGTTTTTGACAGGTTCAGTTTCAGATAGAGGGAGGACATGATGTTAGAGACAGCGGTAAGACAATCACTGGTGTTTTCTAAAAAGGTCGGCATGATAACAGGAGCAGAAGAGTATAATTGGGTGTCGTCAGCATAGAGATGGTACTGGAAACCAAATCTACTGATTATTTGACCAATAGGGGCGGCGTACAAAGAGAAGAGAAGGGGGCCTAGGACTGATCCTTGAGGAACCCCAACAGTAAGGGGAAGGTGAGAGGAGGAGGAACCAGCAAAACATACAGTGAAGGATCGGTCAGAGAGATAGGAGGAGAACCAAGAGAGAACAGTGTCCTTGAGGCCGAAGGAGCAGAGCATAGTGAGGAGGAGCTGATGATCCACAGTATCGAATGCTGCGGAGAGATCCAAGAGAATTAGCATGGAGTAGTGAACATTAGATTTAGCTTTTAATAGGTCATTAGAGACTTTAGTGAGGGCAGTTTCAGTAGAGTGGAAAGAGCGGAAACCAGATTGAAGAGGGTCAAGAAGAGAGTTATCTGAGAGATAGCGGGTAAGACGGGAGTGGACCAGGCATTCGAGGAGTTTAGAGATGAAGGGAAGATTAGAGACAGGTGTATAATTAACGGCACAATTTTGGTCGAGGGAGGGTTTTTTAAGTAATGGATGTATGATGGCATGCTTAAATGAGGAGGGAAAAATACCGGAAGTGAGGGAAAGGTTGAATATTTTTGTTAGGTGAGAGGTGACAGCCGGGGAAAGAGACTGGAGGAGATGTGACGGAATGGGGTCACTGGTGCAAGTGGTCGGGCGAGAAGATGCAAGGAGCTTGCTTACTTCTTCTGTAACTGGTTCAAAGTCAGAGAGTTAACTAGATGCAGTGGGGGAGGGAGGACAGTGCATGGTATGAAGAGATTGGGAGATGATTTCCTGTCGAATGTGGGCAATTTTTTCTTTGAAGAAATTGGCCAGATCGTCAGCGCGGAGATCTGTGGTTGGGGCCTGCTCTCTTGGGTTGAGTAGGAACTGGAAAGTGTCAAAGAGACGTTTAGGGTTATTTGACAGTGAGGTGTTGAGGGTGTTGAAATAGGTTTGTTTGGAGAGGTGAAGGGCAGAGTTGTATGTTTTTAGCATGAACTTATAATGGATGAAATCTTCGGGTAGATTAGATTTTCTCCACAGACGTTCGGCGCACCTGGAGCACAGCTGCAGGAAACGTGTTTGCAGCATGTGCCATGGTTGTTACCATCTGTGCCGAGTTGTTCTATGTATAGGAGGTGCAGATTTATCCAGGGCACTTTGCAGGGTTTCATTGTAATGCTTCAGAGCAGAATCAAGACATGAGATGGAGAAGATTGGGGCCAATGAGGACTGCAAGTTCTTCATAAGTTTCTGGGTGTTAATGGCCTGTATGTTCCCTATAAGTGTGGAAAGTGGGGGTGACCTGAGTGGGATGGCAGTTCTTGATAGAGAATGAAAGAAGGTTGTGGTCAGAGAGCGGGAGAGGGGAGTTTGTGAACTCGTCCACTGAGCAAAGCCGGGAGAAGACCAAGTCAAGGGAGTTTCCATCTTCATGCTTTGGAGAATTAGTATGCTGCGAGAGGCCGAAAGAGGAGGTTAGAGATAAAAGGTGAGAAGCAGATGGGGAGAGGGGGGAAGCAATGGGAATGTTAAAATCACCCATGATAAGGGTGGGGGTGCTTATTCTGTAATGTCTGTACAAGTCCCCTCTAAAATTGTAAAGTGATGCAGAACATGTTGGTGCTAATATAATAACAATAATAATATTTATTTTTAAACTTTACAGCATTTGGGAACATACTCGGTAAAATAAATGAGTCACACAAATGTCTGCAACAAATCTTCCTTGTATGAATGTAGGACTTTTTTTTAGTTATGTATAGCAGAAATTCACAGTATTTAAGTGATTAACCCTTAACGTTACCATGCAATTTTGCAATGTAGAAGTCTTATAAAGTTGGGTGTTAATCCCTTCAATTGTTATCCTGACCATATTGTTCTTCATTACTCTTCCCTCACTTTAATGTATATTTTGGCAATCAAAATTAATTTTAATACTAAGTAAAATATTAGCACAAAAATTTAAAACCCTTTTTATTTTATTTTTTATTATTGATTGAAAATGTTTAATAGTTAAAAGTAACACGCAGATGGAAATTATGAATTTGTAATGACATAAGTTATTTTGTCAATTACAGTAAATGGTAACTAACTACGTAAGAAAAAGAATACAACATTTTTGTAGAAATGCATTGTATGAATTCACTCTTATTCTAAATAAATCAATATAAAAGTCATATGTACTGTAACAATAATTTCTCAAAAGTATTCATCTCAACCCACAAAAAAGCCCCCAACAGCTATGTACTGCATTAAAATTAAAAACTTGTGGTTTATTCTTTGCTGCTTTGAGACAGAACTGAAAAATTCCTGTGGCCCTAAATTCACAATTTTACAGGAATATTGCAGTCATAATCAAATATTCACTATCCATTGGAGAGGTGATAACTTGTAGATCCTCGATGTCTGACTGCTGTGACACTTCCCAATCACCAGAATCAACAGGTTGAGCAAGCATGATACAGCTCCACTGATCGATGGAGGTTAGGGTTGAGCGACCTTAACTTTTATAGGATCGGGTCGGGTTTCACGAAACCCGACTTTCTCAAAAGTCGGGTCGAGTGAAATCGGCCGATCCTATAAAAAAGTCGTGGTCGGCCGAAACCCGAAACCCAATGCACTGCAATGGGATACTATGGTTCCCAGGGTCTGAAGGAGAGGAAACTCTCCTTCAGGCCCTGGGATCCATATTTAAGTGTAAAATAAAGAATTAAAATAAAAAATATTGATATACTCACCTGTCCGGCGGCCCCTGCAACTTACCGAGGGAACCGGCAGCCTGCTTTGGTTAAAATGAGCGCGTCCAGGGCCTTCCGTGATGTCACGGCTTTGTGATTGGTCACGACGGCCCATGTGACCGCCACGCGACCAATCACAAGCCGCGGACGTCATTCTCAGGTCCTAAATTCCTAGAATTCTAAATTCTAGGAATTTAGGACCTGAGAATGACGTCCGTGGCTTGTGATTGGTCGCGTGGCGGTCACATGGGCCGTCGCGACCAATCACAAAGCCGTCATGTCATCTTAAGGTCCTTCACGCGCTGATTCTTAGGAAGGAAGGCTGCCGGAAAGAAGCAGGGCACGTCCGAGGGTGAGTATATTCCTATTAGGTATATACTCACCCTCGGCTTCTTTCCAGCAGCCTTCCTTCCTAAGAATCAGCGCGTGAAGGACCTTAAGATGACATCACGGCTTTGTGATTGGTCGCGACAGCCCATGTGACCGCCACGCAACCAATCACAAGCCATGACGTCACCGCAGGCCATTCACGCGCTGATTCTTAGGAAGGAAGGCTGCCGGTTAGTACCAGGGCGCGTCAGAGGGTGAGTATATCAATATTTTTTATTTTGATTCTTTATTTTACACTTAAATATGGATTCCGATGCCGATTCCCGATATTGCAAACATATCGGAACTCGGTATCGGAATTCCGATCCCAGATTCAGAAGATCGCCGACCTCATGGCCGACCCCACACAGGGATCGGGTCGGGTTTCATGAAACCCGACTTTGCCAAAAGTCGGCGACTTCTGAAAATGGCCGACCCGTTTCGCTCAACCCTAATGGAGGTGACAGGTGTTGGTCCTCCAAGGATCTAATATTGAAGGTTCATTTCAAGGATAGGTTTCTAAGTAGTAGGCAATCTCTTTAAAGGGTTAAAGAAATAGCTACAGAATGTTTAGCAATTTGACAGAACAGTAAAATTTACAGACTTGGTCACAGGCTTTTTTTATTTGATGGTGGAAATTCTTCTTAAGCTATAATACCTTTTCTTTGCTTTGAACACATCATGTTAACAGTCGCTTGCGATCCCTTTTAGCATTGTGCAGATGAGATCTGAGATAGAGAATGTCTTTACTACAGATAGTTTTCATTACTGACATATGCAATTTGCTTAGATTTTATTTTAATTTTTTCCACCTTTTTTCTAGCCAAAAAGGAAGCAAATATAGAGTTTCTTCAGAGAAAATAATGCATGGGATCTATCTAAACATTCCTACATTTTGTTTGAATTTCTCTGTGTGTGGCAGATGTTTGACAGATGGATAGACTTTATTTTTGTAACTGTCCATGCAAAGTCTGCCAGAAATAGCCGAATCATTGTTCTCTGTATATAAGGCTGGATTCACCAACGCTTTGTTGTTTAATACATTTATGGATGTCTCTTATAGTGATTTTATTTGTTACTAATCTGATTTGAAGAAGGCTACTTATAATACCCAGCAGTGTTTATAATGGAAAACAAAAAAAGGAAAAAAAATGTTAACTTAAATCGTTCATACTATACATATAACTATACACCTTATGAGAATGATGTTATATTATACATTTGTCCTCAATAAAATTAAAATTATTTTACAGCTTTATAGCTTTTTCCTTTTTAAAAATCTGTCCAACTACAGGCTTCATAAAAGTGATTTATTTTACTCACTTTTATAGCGTCATTAATTCCACAGCGCTTTACAGACATCTGTGTCCTCATTGAGGCTCAAAATCTCAATACACAATTAGTATGTTTTTGACATGTGTGATGAAATTGGAGTACCCGGTGTAAAACCAAGTAAATATGATGAGAAAATAGAATCTCCTAGCTGATGTCCTTGGGGGGGAATTTGAACCCAGGATTCTAGAGCTGCAAAGCAACAGTGCTAACCACTGAGCCACCTTGCTGCCTTACAATCTCTTAATCACACAGTCTGATTGGTCTTTTCCCATTTTAATTAGTCTTAGGGTACCGTCACACATTGAAATTTTCATCGCTGCGACGGCACGATTCGTGACGTCGCAGCGTCGTATAATCATCGCTCCAGCGTCGTAGACTGCGGTCACACGTTGCAATCACGGCGCTGGAGCGATGCCGAAGTCCCCGGGTAACCAGGGTAAACATCGGTGCAGCCGTACAGTGAGCAGAGCGCAGCACCGCTGTGATCTGCTCTCACTTTCCGGCCGGCACTCAGAGCAGGAAGCAGACGGCAAGGGACCTGAAGGACACCGACGGGTGAGTATGTACGGTTTGTTTTTTTACGTTTACGCTTGTAACCAGGGTAAACATCGGGTTACTAAGCGCGGCCCTGCGCTTAGTTACCCGATGTTTACCCTGGTTACAAGCGAAGACATCGCTGGATCGCTGTCACACACAACGTTCCAGCGATGTCAGCGGGTGATCAAGCGACGAAAGAAAGTTCCAAACGATCTGCTACGACGTACGATTCTCAGCAGGGTGTCTGATCGCAGTAGCGTGTCAGACACAGCGATATCGTAACGATATCGCTAGAACGTCATGAATCGTAACATCGTAGCGATGGAAATTTCAATGTGTGACGGTACCCTTAGAATTCATACACGTCTGTGTTTCACAGATATGCTCTATCAATGTTTTTTCATGGTTACAACATGTATCGATTACAGTCTGTGCTTTAAGTTCACATGTTTAACGGATCATGTGTCTGTGAAAAACTCAGAAACATGTCCGTTTTTCCATTAGCACTGATAAAAAGAGCTAATACAGGTATATGGGTCCATGAAAAACATATACAGCCCACAGATGCTCCATGTGCTGCACCCATTTAACATTGCAAAGGATAGGAGAAGTTTTGTAATTTATTTATTTATCCACCTGTGAAAAACACTGATGACACACTGATACAAAAAAATGATGAATGAGGCTTTACTGTTATAGGCACAATAATGAAAAAGTATTTTTTTTTCTGTAGCAGCAATGCATCTTCAGAAACTAGAAATGAGGATCAGGCAAGATTTCAATACACCTGTTCACACGTTTTTTTCCCCAACAAAATCGATTTGCAAAGAAGTGATTCTCTGCAAATTGAATGTCCCTTATGTTCTGAGGCTTTCCATACCCCAGAGGATGATAAACATAACATGCAAAAATAAAAGAAATTGTCACACTCACCCTCTACTCATCTTTACAGTCCCAGTGTTACCCCCACCCATCCGGTCTTCACTGCATCTTCTGGTCTTTTGCCACTCGTGTTGGAATCTTTGGTCCTCTTGCACTGTGCTGAACTTCTGTGTGTCATAGCTGATAGTAGGGTTCTGTGCAGGTCAGCAGGAGGTCAATGGCGTAATTAGCTCACCCCATGTGCTGTGATCTTCTTGCCATCATGATTACCAGAAGTTTCAACATAGTGCCAGAGGCCTGGAAATTCCATCTCGGGTGATGCGATTCCAAAAGATGCAGCGAGGACCATAGGGGCCTAAGAAGGGAGTGGTGAGGTGATAACCATTTTTTTTTAAACTTTTTGATGGCCCATTATGATTAAGAAAAATAGTGCCAGTGTGCTGAGTTCATGAAGAAGGAAATTAGAATCATCGCTGGAGCATAGTTCTGACATGAAAGCTGAAAGATGCCCAAATTCATTGAGACAATTGAGCGCCTCTTGAATTTGGTGCATCATACTCTAGCATGCTCTGTGCAAAATGCCATTCTTGATAAATTGGAATATATTACTTCAGCATTATTCCTTTTTTTAAGACTCTGAGACAGCCATAGACATTAAATTACTCTTTTTGCAACCCTTGGATATCCCAATATCTCAGACTTTGAATAAAGCATCAATGCACATTATCAACTGCTGCTCTAGTCAAACAGGAAACAAATAGCATGTTTTCCTTGCAATAATTTAAAGCCAGAATATTCATAAATCAAATAATTACATTGTAAGCATAAATCTTCAGCAGGCCATGGATTTGGGTTTATTAGTTTTACAATATTTATTGATTTAGTAAGAATGATGTTAGACTTGTGTTCTGCCACATCAGTAAACTGCATGGTATCTAAAAAGAGTTTATTTAAAGGTTCATCCAATTTAATTTAGTCTAAAGAGAAAGTTTAAACAATCCAGCTGACATATTGATAAGAATATGCAGGACGTGTGCTTTAAATAATGAATTGGCTAAATATACATTCCAGTGTAGCCGGGTTATATTTCTGTTTACTGAACAGACCAACTTGTAGTCTTTGCTCTCATTGTTTATTTAAAGCATAGAAAGACCTGAGTGTAAAATATTAATGTATTTGTACATGTTTCTCACAGTACCACTGTGCCAGATTGTCGTAGCACATTTCTTGGATGTTACAGTAAAGTAAGCATTTTCTATCATTTTACTTTATTCTTAAAAATCTTAATCACCTGTGATTTGGCATCTGAGAAGTTAAAGGGAACCTGTCACCCCCAAAATCAATGGTGAGGTAAGCTCACCATCATCAGGGGCTTATCTACAGCATTCTGTAATGCTGTAGATAAGCTGCCGATGTTACCTGAAAGAGGAGAAAAAGAGGTTAGATTATACTCACCCAGGGGCGGTCCCGCGCCGATGGGCGTCTCAGGTCCAGTACAGCGCCTCCCATCTTCATTCCATGATGTCCTCTTCTGGTCTTCATGCCGCGGCTCCGGCGCAGGCATACTTTGTCTGCCCTGTTGAGGGCAGAGCAAAGTACTGCAGTGCGCAGGCACCCGGGCCTCTCTGACCTTTCCCGGCACCTGAGCACTGCAGTACTTTGCTCTGCTCTCAACAGGGCAGACAAAGTACGCCTGCACCAGAGCCACAGCGTGAAGACCAGAAGAGGACGTCATGGAATGAAGATAGGAGGTGCCGGAGCAGACCTGAGACACCCATTTGACCGGACCGCAGCGGGACCGCCCCTGGGTGAGTATAATCTAACCTCTTTTTCTCCTCTTTCAGGTAACATCGGTGGCTTATCTACAGAATTACAGAATGCTGTAGATAAGCCCATGATGATGGTGAGCTTACCTCACCATCGATTTTGGGGGTGACAGGTTCCCTTTAAATATACTGTATCTATACCGAATATTAGTATGACTCGTAGGTTAGTATCCAATTCATACCGCAAGTTATGGTGTAGTATTAGCTATAGTAAACCTCCCAGAGAATTATATTATCTATTATCCCATTAAAGTGGTTATCCTGGCAAAAATAAATCATTTCAAGGGTTTGAAAAATTGAAAGATAAAGAATTAATTGATATTGACCTATGGTCACCCACTTGGATCCAGCGTAGGCTGCTCTGTGGTCCGTACTAACACAGCAACAGTACCTATGCAGCCCGTGATTAACTTCATCTGTCAAGTGACTTCAGCAAAGTGTTATTGGTTGGTTTTTAGCTCTGCTCAAATCACCTGACCACAAAAGTTAATCACAGGCCACATTGGTTCTTCTGTTGCTGGAACAGTGACTTCTCTTCCAGAGTAAGGATAGACCATGGAGATGCCAGTAGATGATCATCACTTTGACATTTTTTACAGCTTCAAGCCCGTGGAAATGTTTTGTTTCATGGTGTTTTCTCAAGATCAATCTTTAAGAGTGTAGCCCTCCACTGCTTCATAGCTTTCTGCTTGCCAAAGGGCATGTGTCCATGAAAATGAACAATTTGAGATAGCAGCATGGTTGATCTTCTCATCCAATCTACAATCTCTTTAAGGCTTGCAGTTTTTCTTCTTCAGCATTGAAGAAGTACAGTCGCACTGAACCTGGCCAAATTTAATGGTCCCGGAAGCTTCAGAGCAGGGTTTGTTGGCTCCACGGCAAAGAGCTTTCAAGTGCTGCACCCTTTCCCTATGAGATCACTTTGACGCTAAACATGACAAACCTCTCTGTGACTATCCAGTCTGTGTTTAGCTTTAATCTTTACATTCAATACCACTACAGTCAACTATTTGCTGATGGATTATGGCATTTCCTTCATCCATCACCTTCAGTTCTTGGTTTAGTAGCTCCATTTCTGGATCTTCACCTGACATAGGAGAGCATGTCCTGAGTAAGCACATAATCAAAGTTACAAGGGCTGGCTGACTGCTCATTTTCATCTCTTAAATTGTATTTACACCAGCTGCCATTTAGTCTACATTCCCATGATCATCTTTTGGTGAGTTTTGAGCTTGCAGACTTTCTGCAGTATTTCTGCACCTGTTAAGTTACTTGTGTTTTTTTCTACATGTGCTTTTTATCATGTTTATTTTTTGGTATGTCATGTTTTAACAAAGCTGCTTTGTTTTTGATGCTTCCTGATATTTCACTTTGACAAAACTTTATTGATATAGTCATGTGTGGATTACATGCATTTGTGTTTCTACTTCAGAAACGAACTGAAAACGCATGCATGTTTTTTACCTGCTGGTTTTCCGCATCTAATTCAAGTTTATGGCGGAAATCTGCACATGAAACTCAGCATATGTTGTGCTTGTTAATAATGTGGCTATGTTCTTAAAAACAATCACAGAGCTAAAAGGCATTATATTAAAAGCAAAGAAGGATACAAACAAGTATAAGGAAATCTATAAGGCTAGGTTCCCATTGCGTTAATGGGTGAGCGCTAACGGACAGGGTTGCACAGCGAAATTAACGCCGTGCACCACATCCGTTAGCGCTCCCATTGCCAGCAATGTTTAAGCGCATTGCTAGCGCGTGTCATTTTCGGCACGCGATAGCAATGTGCCATTCTTTTGTAGCGCGCCTTGGACGCTGCTTGCAGCGTCCGCAGCGCGCCCGAGGTCCGTTCCCCGCTCTCGCAGATCGGGGATCTGCGCTAGCAGGGACATTTAACGCGACCCCTTAAAAGACATTGCGTTAGCGCAATCCGCTAGCGCTTAGCGCTAAACGGATTGCCCTAACGCAATCTGAACCTAGCCTAATATATTAATTTTCACAATTAAAATCCATTATCTTCATTTACTGGACATCGCTGGGTTTTGTCACTATATTTGGTAGATAAAAGACAATAGAAATCATAAGATGTTTTAACCATATTTGTTGATGCTTAATGCTCAAGCAAAGAAATGGTCTTTGTGTCTGTTTGTTCTTTATTTTCCCTGAATTGGTGCCATATTTTAGATATACTCTGCCCTTTGTTTCCACTGAATTGCTGAAGATGTGAGAATCTTGACGTGTGAAGGATTCTTCCTATGAGGCAATGTCTTTTTAGGCCCAGCGCCAACAATAAGGAGAGAGGTGTACTGTGGTTATGAAACATATACATACACATAACACCTTTGGAACTGTTCTTTCTCAGGGTCGGTTGTTTGCACACAGCTGTGAAAAGCAGTCGGATTAACAAAATAGTAGACCTGTGCTTCTTTCTAAGTGCAGCAGACTTTAGCACAGCAAAGCAAAATCTGGGCTGTGGGTCATAATTACATCATGAATCATATAGCGCAGGGTAAATGCAGATGTGATAATTTGATACAAATGCATAATAAAGGTTTTTCATTGCTGTTTAACTGGAATTTACCACTAGTAGATGGCGAAAAAATGTATAAACTCTGTTAAATATAGGGATTTGGTAGAAATTAACCATTTGATGCAAAGATCAATACACTTTTTGTTTTGTTTAATATTGTCAAGATGAAATCACACATATCCATACGTCCAGGTTGTGAAGGACTTCCCAATGTCAGCAACGTGCAATCGCCACCAGGTGTTTAGCAAATCTGACAGTTGACGGGCTCTCATTGCAGTTTAAACCTCAAAATTCTGTGATCAATATCAATTGCAGCATTTAGAAGGCAGGAAGAGGGTGGGGGGCTATAGTATGCCATGGTGACCTGACATCGTCATGGCGACATCCGGGTCATCAGGGCTAGCTGCAAGTTAGATCATGTGCAGTGCATGGTCTAACTAGTTGGCGTTAGTGCACTGCTGACAGTTAACCCCAATTGTATAAAATTCTGTGACACACGTGTGGTGTTAATATGATCACTGCATCCTTAGATGAATTCATTGAGAGGTGTAATTTTTAAAAAGGAGTCACTTGTAGGGAGGTTCTGTTGTTTTGGCACCTTAGGGGTTCTCCCAGTGGGTAATGGCACCCGCAAACCTTAACAGAAAAATCTGCACTATAGTATGGCACTCCTTCACTTATGAGTTTTGCACTGTGCCTCAAAAGTAGTTCTCAATCATATATAGGGTATTGAAACTATCAGGAAAAATTGCACAGTAACCTGAGGTCCATTTTTTTCCTATTAAAAATTGTGGCTAAAACAACATTTTAGCAGTAAAAATGTAATTACTCTTTCTTCACCACCCAATGGTATAAATTTCTGTGAGGCACATGTGATGTCAACATGCTCACTGTGACTCAAGATGAATTTATTGAGAGGTGTAGTTTGTAAAATTGCATCACTTATGGTGGCTTTCTGCTGTTCTGGTGAGCTTCTGCTGTTCTGGCAGCAAACCATTCTAGCAAAATCTGAACTCTAAAATTGTGCTTATTCCCTTCTGAGATTTTCACGGTGCCTTAAAAATTATTTTGACCACATATGGGGTATCTGTGTATTCATGAGAAATTGCAGAACAAATTGTATCGTCCAACACTTGTTACCCCTGTAAAAATTAAAAATGTGGGGTAAAAACATGTTTGAGGAATTTTTTTCATTTTCACAGTTCAACTTTATAAACTTCTGTGAAGCACCTGTGTCTTTGAAGTCCTCAATACACACCTCTAGATACATTCCTTGAGGGGTCTTGTTTCCAAAATGGTGTCAGTTGTGGAGGATTTCCACTTTTTAGGTACATCAGGGCTCTCCAAACCCAACATGGCATCTTCTAAAGATTCCAACTAATTTTTGTTTCAAAAAGTCAAATTAACCTCATTACGTGCCTAATCAGTAGTTTCCCCCCACATATTGGGTATCTGCATACTGAGGAGAAACTGCTCACCAAATTTTGGGAACATTTTCTCCTGTTACCCTTATGAAAATAAAAAAACCTTTGGTCTAAAATAAAAATTTTGTGGAAAAAAGTTAAATGTTTGTTTTTTCCTTCCATATTGCTTATTTTCCTGTGAAGCGCTTGAAGGGTTCATAAACTTCTTGAATGTGGTTTTGAGCAGCTTGAGGGGTGTAGTTTTTAGAATGGTGTCACTTTTGGGTATTTTCTGTCATATAGGCCACTCAAAGTCACTTCAAATGTGATGTAGTCCCTTAAAAAATGGTTTTCTAAATTTTGTTAGAACAAAGGAGAAATCGCTGGTCAACTTTTAACGCTTCTAATTTCCTAACAAAAAAAAGTTTCACAAATTGTGCTGGTGTAAAGTCGACTTGTGGGAAATGCTGTTTTTTAACTATTTTGTGTAACATAACATAATTTTCAAATTAGTCATATCTAACAAATTTTGCAACTGTCATGAAGTACAATATGTAACGAAAATACATTAGTGGGGTTCGTGAAGCATTCCAGAATTACCACAGAATTTTAAAATTTGGACTGTTCATGAAGGTGAAAACAGTCTTGTGGGGTGAAGGGCGAAATGGACTATGTCTATATTGGGAATTCACCATGGACTATGACATATTAGCAGAAGAGTAGAAGAAATCTCAAAATCAGGGCTTTTTAGGGACTTGGCTTGAACAGCCATTCTGTGCTGACAAAGTACAGATGCTGAGTAGTGATGAGCGAGTGTACTTGTTGCTCGGGTTTTCCCGAGCATGCTCGGGTGGTCTCCAAGTATTTGTAACTGCTCGGAGATTTAGTTTAAAGTTTTTGTTGACGCAGCTGCATGATTTATGGCTGCTAGCCAGCCTGAGTACATATGGGAGTTGCCTGGTTGCTATGGAATACCCACTTGTATTCAAGCTGTCTATCAGCTGTAAATCATGCAGCTGAGGCAACGAAAACTAAATCTCCGAGCACTTACAAATACTTGGAGATCACCCGAGCATGCTTGGAAAACCCGAGTAACGAGTATACTCGCTCATCACTAATGCTGAGTGCTATATGGCGAGGCCAATCATTGAAAAACTCCTTCCCACCTGCTTGTTTTCCCTCTGTCTCCACCCTTCTCTGGCTCTATGAAGTCAAAGCTGCCAATCAAAGAATGGGTGGGAGATAGAGGGAAAACAAGCATTATTATTGACGTATTGAAGATTTTGAAGCAGACACTGCATCTTACTTAAGGCTTGGAAAATTTTGATAAAATTATGTATATTTTTTAAAATTATCCATATAAATGGTGCTGGATTTTAATGCTGATTTTTCACACAGAAAATCTGCGCCAAATCTGAATTTACCCATAGAACAATATATAGGAAGCTTGTATGTTTGTCACTGCATTTGATTGAGTTACATTCTAGTGCTTCAGTTTGCATCCACACTCCAAAAACTAGGATACAGAAGAACCTTGGTAAACCTTGAAACACAAAATAGTTTGTGCATTTTTCTTTAATTTAATATCGCTTTCTTGTTTTATGTAATGCTAATTGGTAGATACATAGATGTAAATTTATGTGGAGATATACATAATACATATTCGCATACATTAATACATCCATGTGAAATGTCCGAGTGCTGTCTGATTTTGGACTGGACAGCACTCAGGTCTATAGAGTGTCACAGATCCATTCATACATGCATGAAAATCATGGATCTGTGAAAGTCAGAGCCTGGCCTATTCTGATTCGATGTTGAGAATAGGACATACTCAAATGTTTAATTTTTAGCATTATTATTATTATTACTTGTACTATTATTTTTACAATTGTTTTGTTATATATTATTAAGTCCATAAGAAAACACTAAAAACTAACATTATCTTCTATTTATTTCCACAGAGAGAATGTGCAAATTTCATTAAAGTTCTTAAATCTTATAACCACACTCACTTGTATGCCTGTGGAACTGGAGCCTTTCACCCTGTCTGTACCTATATTGATATTGGCCACTATCCTGAGGTAATATTATAAAGTTTGTTTTTACAATATGTCAAGCTGATGTTACTGAATGTGTTAGACCATTAGCTAAGTGTGTCATCGCCGTTGCTGTGTCCACTCTTGGTTCCAGCTGCCATCATCTTATTCAAGCATAAGGAATGATGTATGAACTGATATAATTACATAAACTGAGCCACTCCTGTACAAGTATACATTTTATACATTCATAGCATATTTATGGAAACCATGAAAGCGATTATTCAGTCATGTGGCATTAAACATTATGGTATTTCACCAAGAATGTGAAATGTCCATGATTTAGTTTATTTATTCTTTTCAAAATACTTTTATTGTCTCTTTTTTGGGGTCTGATTTACTGAAATGTGATGTTGATTCAATATGAATTAAAAAATGAGTGTATATATATTTATATATAAAACTATTTAATTGCATGGGTGGTTTTCAGGAGGCCTGGTGCCTCCCTCTTGTCATCACGTTACTTATCCATGAGCACACACCAGTTTTGAAAATCTTTGACTACATTCAGTAAAGTCCATACATGTTGCAATTAATCCTGTAGAAAAAAAGGTCAACTGGCAATTATTCAGAGCTGGATTAAGAGCAGAAAGCAGCCCTGGCATAAAATAAACCATACCAACTGACTGTGGAGAACATGGAACACATTACTACTTCAGCCTAACTTTCCACAAAGGGTTTGATCATTCTCTCATCAGCTTGTAATTCTGTCTGTCCATTGGCAGGAGCTCAAACTTTAAGTAGGAGAGGGAACTGCACAATGTATAGTGTGGTTGTGACTCCATGCTTCTATATTTTATTAAAAGCAGGAATGAGATATGGCCTGAGACCGTGAAGCCTATTTAACAACTGTTTGGCAGCTCAGCCCAGATGAGATAAAAGACTCTAAAGCACAGTACTTCTGGTAAATACATGTACTGGGTGTACTGGCCAAGAAGGGATGTAAAGAAGGCAGAGTTACAAGAGAATGATGTGGACAGAGTGATTTCTGAACATTGACATGTGCCGTTTCATTATTTTTGCATTGAGATCTTTTTATAATGTGAAAATAAACTATGGCATAAAAAATATCCAAATTCTAGACAGAAAGGAGAGAGGCAATTTGCGAGAATACCCTGCCCTAATGTTCTGAGTCATAATGAAGTTCAAAACAAGTGAATCACGTTCAAGTGGCAAATAGCTTTGTAAAATATACAACGTGTGATTCAGTTCACAGTGATTAAATTGGATCTGTGAATCAGATAATCTAAAGATTGTGAATAGTACAACTCTGATATTTCTGTGCTTTATGCACACAGCACATACTGTACATGCTGCCTTAAAGGGAACCTGTCACCTGAATTTGGCGGGTCCTTCTTTCGGACCGATGGGTGGTGTTTTCGGGTGTTTTATTCACCCCTTCCTTTCCTGCTGGCTGCACGCTGGCTGCAATATCGTCTTGAAGTTGATTTGCTTACCTTTGTAGAACACACCTGCGCAAGGCAATCTTGCCTTACGCACGCGCAGTATGCTTTGCCCAACTGCGGGCAAAGCCGAAAAGCATTAGTGCGCATGCACCGGCGCACTATGTCCCGGAAGTATTTTGCTGTGTTCTGGGACATAGTGCGCCGGCACATGCGCACTAATGCTTTTCGGCTTTGCAGCAGGCATGCTCTACGAAGGAAAGCGAATCAACTTCAAGACGATATTGCGGCCAGCGTGCAGCCAGCGTGCGGCCAGCGGGAAAGGAAGGGGTGAATAAAATACCCAAAAATACCGCCCATCGGACCGAAAAAAGGGCCCACCAAATTCAGGTGACAGGTTCCCTTTAAAATTAGATCACCTGGTTCTTCAGAAGTTCTTCAAGTGCTCATATGAAACAATGAGACCTGTTTGTAGTTGTCTCTAGTAAAGAGGAACGACAGCTGATAAAATAGTTGATTAAAAAAATCTCATCTAAAGGAATTTAAGATTAACAATAATAAGGCTACATTCCCACGATGAGCTTTTTGTGACTTTTTGATGATTCAGAATTTCTGCACCATTTTTGCTCCTGTTAAGTAAAATAGGTTACTTGGATTTTTTTGAAAATATACAGCATCAGAAACTTATCGTGGGAACGTAGCCTAATGATCTTAAATGACAACATTTTTGTTTTTTGTATTCAGAGCTGTAAATCTAGAGATTTAAAGAGAGGGAAACAGGGAAGGTTTCTTTGTCTATATAGCATGGTGAAATCTTGTGCTTTAAATGGGTGGCACAGGGTTAAAAAATGTTTTTCTCTTCTGAAACCATGTCATACCTATCAACAAATTGGTTCTACTAATATTTTCCTGATTAAGGCCATGAGCAAACGTTGAGTATTTGGTGAGTTTTTTTACCTCAGTATATGTAAGCCAAAATCAGTAGTGGAACAATCAGAGGGAAAGTATAATAGAAACATCCACATTTTTACCCACTCCTGGTTTTTGGTTTACAAATACTGAGGTAAAAGACTCACCAAATACTCAAAGTGCGCACATGGATTAAGGATATGTGCACACGTTAAGTATTTGGTGCAGACATTTCTGCACCATTTCTGTATCTCTTGGCAGGAAAAATTCAGCGGTAAAAATGCACGTTTTTGCTGCATTTTTTACTTGTGTTTTTAGTGTGGATTTTTCTGCAATCAGCAGTAAAAATGCTGAAAGAATTCACATGCTGTAGATTTAGTTCTGCCCCAAATCTGAAAGTCACAAATAAGCAACGTGTGCTGGACACTTTAGGGTTCTCATTCACTTTGATGGCATCACGAAACTCTTCAGGCTTTATGACAAATCTGTACTGACAGAGAGCAGCAAATATGCAACAAGTGCACACAGACAAAAAGATCTTTTTATAATCTATATCACAAAATGTATTCGGGTGACGATGCTCTTATGGGCTGCAGAAATGCTACTTATTGAAGATAAGCAGATCAATCCAATGGGAAACCAATTTAAGGTAAATTTCCTAATATTTGCTGATCTTGACAATTGGAAGAAATTGTGATTTATTTTGCATATATTGCAAAAAAATAAAAATGAAAAGCCAAGCACCATTTTATACATTGTAGACTCCTGATGTCATGTGTGGGCTTCCCCATAATGCATTGCAGCAACCCATCACATGGTCTAGTGCAACCAATCAGGGTGGACTATCATAGAGACTGTAAAACATAAAAATGGGGGAAGCAGCATCCATTTTACAGATCAGGATAGAAAAATCTGATTTTAGCATTAGAAAGCAATGAAATAGGAGTGGTAGTGTCAGTCTGTGAATAATAATGCAAGTCATGTTGAAGTGCTGTACCTGCAGTGTCAGTGTGACTGTGACTTAATTGATCTATGATATACAGTCAGAAAACACGTTCTTTTTTTAAGATAAAAGAAAAAGTGAACACAAACCGGAAAAGTAAATGTAAAAGTCTACATCACAAAGAGTGTATGTTGTTAAAAAAAAATATTTTCGCAGTCATTGTTATAGTAGTAGTCAACAGTAGTAGTTATAATATTGCCAGGTACATGCCAGCTGAATACAGCAACCTTTTGCAGGTTTTGTCTCTTAGGCCGGTGTCACACTTGCGAGTTCAATGCGAGAAACTCCCGTGAGTCTCTTGCATCCAAATCCAGCACTTCCGCCAGCACTTGGGACATGTAGTTTCTATGCAGCCACACGCTTTGGTCCCGAAAGCTGGTGGCAGTGCCGGGGATTGATGCAAGAGACTCGTGCAAGTTTCTCGCATTGAACTCACAAGTGTGACGCCGGCCTTAGGAGAAGAAGCTACCTAACTTTTCTCGTCTCGTCATTTTCCCTTAGCCAGATATTTTGAGGTCACTTGGACATTACTAAGGGCTCCTTCAGACATCATTCTTTTTACGTACCAGAAAAAATATGATGAATTTTATCAATATTTTGGATCGGAGTTTCATCCACATTTCATCAATGTTATCAGAGCTTAGCCAAGTGGCATCAGTTTTACTCGAATGAGGAAACAAAAACCAAATGATCCCAGCTTCTTCTCTCAACCAGTCTATGAAAAACAGTGAGCACATGGATGGCATACACGTGCTGTTCAAAAAAATTTTTCACTGACCCACAGTAATTTGACACTTGGATCAATATTGTAATATCTCTGTGATTTTGCATGGACCACTCTGTCAGACAAAATAATCAGACATGTAAACAGCCCCACTACCATAGGTACGAGTTCAGTTCCTAAAAAGCGGACATCTGAATGAGCACTTAGGCTGTGTTTGTGTTAAGGGGTTCAATACAATCCTAGGAGACCATCAAGTGTTGCATGCGTCATTTAAAGGCAATTAGAGGCTTTGCAGCTCTTGAACTAATTTGCAGCAAATCAAATTTTAGTTAAAAATTTGTCAAAGCTGATTAATTCGATTGCTAAAAGGTTCACTCCTCTCTACCACTAATACTTATGAACACTAGCATAAACTAGTAAAACATTAATATAGATACTTTATTACTTTGTACTGCTGAAACTAGCTAAATGAAATGTCATTGGTTGCTTAATGTCCTGGGAATCTAAATAATTCCAAAATCTCAGTGTATGAAGTACACAGCTTTGCAAAAAAAAGTACAATATTCATTGAATCTTTCTGTTGCATTCTTCATATTTTTGTTAAAGTTGGCATACATTATTTTCAAGTCTCCGAAGATATCTATGAACACATGCCATTCTGTGACCAAATGACACCACATTATTATGATAAACTGGTTAGAGGTTCACGTGACTTCTACATCTTTCCTATATCTGCTAAAGCGCACATAAGCCATAAAGTAAAACTTTTCCCCTTAGAGAATATCTCCATGGAATGTAGACTTTTGTGCTTTACCTGTTCCCTCAGGCCTCTAATCCATAGTAATAACCAACAGGAAATTCTTTCTCCAACGTACAGTTTTTTTTTTGACAGTGTTAGGAGAGGGTCAGAATGTATGACGGTAGGGTATATAGGTTAATTGTTCTTATTTTTGAGCACATGAATTATGTTTACTTTTTATTTTAATGATTAATTAGAAAGCTGTCTAAAAAATAAACACATTTATGCTGCAGAGTGGGGTTTTAAGAAGGGATGCAGTAAACTTCTGACTTCAATTATTCACAGTGGCATGCAACCTTATGTTTATTGCAAAACATAAAAACATGGAATCTTTATAATAGTTTTGCCCTTTTTGTTACCTATTGGTAATAAATGAAGTTACATTAGTAATAAATCAATTTTACCTCTCTATATTTCAATTCTTTTCTATTATTTGACATTATCATTATTATTATTTATAATTATTATCCTTAAGTTAAACTGTTTCATATTGCTTAACAAGATATATTATAAAACGATTCCTCTTTTCGTATATTTAAAAAAAAAATGGAAATTATATATCTTTTCATATAAGTATAGCAGGACATACAGTATAATTTATAGGGTTGTCTCACAAGCAAAGTACATTTTAATTAATAGATTTTAGAATAAAACATTGGAATAATATAATGTTATATAAGTGCAGTAAAAGCATATAGCACAATGGCCTAATTTAAATATGTAATGATGCAAAAATCTTGAATAATACAGATAATAAAGTGAGATTCACACAAAAGTGCCCCAAAAAAGTAAGACACCCCCACAGTGAATTTCTCCACAGTAAACTCCACACGCACGATGTGATGACCCTACTGAACCCCCCTCCCTCAATCCTCCGGCAATGAATGGGGACCGCATCACAGTATGATTCTCCAACTGTAGTTCCCACACAGTCCTCCTAAAGTAAAACGGACATAAAAAGTTCTTCGTACAGTATAATGGGCCTCACACAGTCCTCCATACAGTATGACAGGGCCCCGCATTGTCTTCCCTGCAGTATAATGGCACCCACATAGTGCTTCATATGGTATAATGATCCCACAAATGTGCTCCATAAAGTATAATAGCTCGACAAAAAGTTCTCCATAAAGTACAATGGCCCCACATAGTACTTCATACAGTATAATGGCCCCACAACTTATAATGGAACCCACATGGTCCTCCATACAGTATAATGGCTCCACATAGTTTTCCATATAGTAAAATGGCACCCACATAGTGCTCCATACGGTATAATGATCCCACAAAAAGTGCTCCATACAGTATAATAGCCTGACAAAAAGTGCTTCATAAAGTATAATGGTCCCACATAGCACTCCATACAGTATGACAGGGCCCCGCATTGTCTTCCCTGCAGTATAATGGCCCAACATAGTGCTCCATATGGTATAATGATCGCACAAATGTGCTCCATAAAGTATAATAGCTCAACAAAAAGTGCTCCATAAAGTGTAATGGCCCCACATAGTACTCCATACAGTATAATGGCCCCACATAGCGCTCCACATAGTAAAATGGCCCCACATAGTGCTCAGTACAGTATAATGGCTCCACATATTTTCCATATAGTAAAATGGCCTCATATAGTGCTCCATACGGTATAATGATCCCACTAAAAGTGCTCCATACAGTATAATAGCCTGACAAAAAGTGCTTCATAAAGTATAATGGCCACACATAGTACTCCATACAGTATAATGGCCCCACACAGTATAATGGAACCCACATGGTCCTCCATACAGTATAATAGCCTGACAAAAAGTGCTCTATCATGTATAATGGCCCCACATAGTACTCCATACAGTATAATGGCCTCACACAGTATAATGGGACCCACATGGTGCTCCATACAGTATAATGGCCAGACATAGTGTTCCATAAAGTAATATGGCCCCACAAAGTGCTCCATACAGAATAATGAGCTCACATAGTGCTCTATACTGTATAATGGGCCCACATAGTGCTCCATACAGTATAATGGACCCCATATAGTGCACCATACAGTATAATGGGCACCACATAGTACAACATACAGTATAACAGGCCCTACTGAGTGCTCCATACAGTATAATGGGCCCCACATAACACTCTATACAGCATAATGGACCCACACAGTGCTCCATACAGTATAATGGCCTCACATTAAAAAATACACATCTCTGCCCATTCTCCTGCTGCTCCATTTTCTTCAAGGTGTTTTCAGATCCTCTGCACATCTCTGTACAGCAGGTGCATTGTAATTACATCATCACACATGCTGCGCTGAGGCTGAGACATCAGAGGCAGAGAGGGAATGTTGGAATATGGAGTGTAAGCTGATGCTCCCCCTCCATCATTGCTTTCAACTGTTCCAGCATCTTGGATGCCAATATAGTTGAAAGTGGGGGCCAAATATACTTTCTGGACTCACCCTGCATTGTGGGTCAAATAAACTCACCCGGCGGGCCAGATTTACCCTGCGGGCCAGAGTTTGACATATGTGATTTAACCTTATGGGGAACTTTAGGCAGCTCCAACCAACTTCTCCAGCGGAACAGTACCAATTTCATCTTATATATGGAAGTATACATGTCACAGGTGTGCTGGTGAAAATCAGTATCGCAAATACAAAGTAAGGCTACGTTCACATTAGCGTTAAGCTAATGTGCGTCGGGTTTGCGTCGGCGACGCAGCGGCGACGCATCCGTCATGCGCCCCTATACTTAACATGGGGGACGCATGCGTTTTTTTTGTTGCGTTGTGCGACACATGCGTCTTTTTTGCCGCAAGCGTCGGACCAAGAAAACGCAACAAGTTGCATTTTTCTTGCGTCCGATTTTCGGCAAAAAACGACGCATGCGTCGCAAAACGCAGCGTTTTTGCGTGCGTTTTGACGCGTTTTTGCATGCGTTGTGCGTTGCGTCGCCGACGCAGCGGCGCACAACGCTAGTGTGAACGTAGCCTAAGAGATCCAGCACCACAATGTTTCTTAAGATTTAAAACTGAATTATAACCCTGTTAAAGCTCGCATAGCAACAACAGGCATTGCAATTTATGCAGGTGTCTGTCCTAAAGTAGCTTTAAGTAAAAGGATTTTCTGCTTTTAGAAAACCTCTGTATCCCAGCTGCAGTTTATTTAAAAAACAAAACAAAGCTATTCTTAATTACCTGGGTCTAGAGCTGAGTTTCCTATACTGACCGTGCTAAAAGCGCTGCAGCCAATCAATCTGTTCAGTGGCTCTGAGTGGCTTGTAGTATCTATACATCTATATATCTACTACAGACAGTCACTTAGCCCATTTATTGGTGGCAGGCTCACAACTTGACATTAGCACTGTAGACAATTACAGACACAAACTGCAGCCAAGGCACAGGGGTTTTCCAAAATTCAAAAATCCCTTTAAAGGGGTATTCCAATCTCAAAGATCCTATCCCAATATGTAGTAGTTAATGTTATGTTATATATATACACTCACCGGCCACTTTATTAGGTACACCATGCTAGTAACGGGTTGGACCCCCTTTTGCCTTCAGAACTGCCTCAATTCTTCGTGGCATAGATTCAACAAGGTGCTGGAAGCATTCCTCAGAGATTTTGGTCCATATTGACATGATGGCATCACACAGTTGCCGCAGATTTGTCGGCTGCACATCCCAAAGATGCTCCATACAAGGCAGGATGGATCCATGCTTTCATGTTGTTTACGCCAAATTCTGACCCTACCATCCGAATGTCGCAGCAGAAATCGAGACTCATCAGACCAAGCAACGTTTTTCCAATCTTCTACTGTCCAATTTCGATGAGCTTGTACAAATTGTAGCCTCAGTTTCCTGTTCTTAGCTGAAAGGAGTGGTACCCGGTGTGGTCTTCTGCTGCTGTAGCCCATCTGCCTCAAAGTTCGACGCACTGTGCGTTCAGAGATGCTCTTAGGCCTACCTTGGTTGTAACGGGTGGCGATTTGAGTCACTGTTGCCTTTCTATCAGCTCGAACCAGTCTGCCCATTCTCCTCTGACCTCTGGCATCAACAAGGCATTTCCGCCCACAGAACTGCCGCTCACTGGATTTTTTTTCTTTTTCGGACCATTCTCTGTAAACCCTAGAGATGGTTGTGCGTGAAAATCCCAGTAGATCAGCAGTTTCTGAAATACTCAGACCAGCCCTTCTGGCACCAACAACCATGCCACGTTCAAAGGCGCTCAAATCACCTTTCTTCCCCATACTGATGCTCGGTTTGAACTGCAGGAGATTGTCTTGACCATGTCTACTGTTGTGAAATTGGATTCTGGGCTCCCCCGGTGGCCACTTGTGGAATTGAACTTGTGTGCATCATCCCCTCTGTTCACCTGCTCCTATCAGGATGTGGGAGTCGCTATATAACCTTGCTCCTCTGTCAGTTTCTTGCCGGTCAACAATGTAATCAGAAGCCTTCTGTGCTTGTTCCTGCTACTAGACATCTCCCAGCTAAGTTGGACTTTTGTCCTTGTGTGTTTTTGCATTTTGTTCCTGTTCACAGCTGCTGTTTCGTTACTGTGTCTGGAAAGCTCTTGTGATCGGAAATTGCCACTCTGGTGTTATGAGTTAATGCTAGAGTCTTAAAGGAATTTCTGGATGGTGTTTTGATAGGGTTTTCTGCTGACCATGAAAGTGTCCTTTCTGTCTTCCTGCTGTCTAGAAAGCGGACCTCGATTTTGCTAAACCTATTTTTCATACTACGTTTGTCATTTCATCTAAAATCACCGCCAATATATGTGGGGGCCTCTGTCTGCCTTTTGGGAAAATTTCTCTAGAGGTGAGCCAGGACTGTCTTTTCCTCTGCTAGGATTAGGTAGTTCTCCGGCTGGCGCTGGGCATCTAGGGATAAAAAACGTAGGCATGCTACCCGGCCACTTCTAGTTGTGCGGCAGGTTTAGTTCATGGTCAGTATAGTTTCCATCTTCCAAGAGCTAGTTCTCATATATGCTGGGCTATGTTCTCTCGCCATTGAGAATCATGACAGTTTGACCGGCCCAAAAAAGGGTTAAATTACTGGCTGAGAAAGGAGAGAAAAAAGAAGTCTGCTACAATTTTTTTTTTTCCCTCTAGTTCTGAGTGTGCTCTTAATTGAATCACTTGCTAGTCTGCCTATACTGCAGCCTTCCTCTCTTTCTCTCCTTCTAATCCTTGAATGGCTCTGTGTTCACCTGTTTCAAATGGATCTTCAGAGTGTAGCTACAGGTTTGAATAATCTCGCCACAAAGGTACAAAATTTGCAAGATTTTGTTGTTCATGCACCTATGTCTGAGCCTAGAATTCCTTTGCCTGAATTCTTCTCGGGGAATAGATCTCATTTTCAAAATTTTAAAAATAATTGCAAATTGTTTTTGTCCCTGAAGTCTCGCTCTGCCGGAGACCCTGCACAGCAGGTCAGGATTGTAATTTCCTTGCTCCGGGGCGACCCTCAAGACTGGGCTTTTGCATTGGCACCAGGGGATCCTGCGTTGCTCAATGTGGATGCGTTTTTTCTGGCCTTGGGGTTGCTTTATGAGGAACCTCATTTAGAGCTTCAGGCGGAAAAGGCCTTGATGTCCTTGTCTCAGGGGCAAGATGAAGCTGAAATATACTGCCAAAAATTCCGCAAATGGTCTGTGCTTACTCAGTGGAATGAGTGCGCCCTGGCGGCGATTTTCAGAGAAGGTCTCTCTGATGCAATTAAGGATGTTATGGTGGGGTTCCCTGTGCCTGCGAGTCTGAATGAGTCCATGACGATGGCTATTCAGATCGATAGGCGTCTGCGGGAGCGCAAACCTGTGCACCATTTGGCGGTGTCTACTGAGAAAACGCCAGAAAATATGCAATGTGATAGGATTCTGTCCAGAAGCGAGCGGCAGAATTTTAGACGAAAAAATGGGTTGTGCTTCTATTGTGGTGATTCAACTCATGTTATATCAGCATGCTTTAAGCGTACTAAGAAGCCTGACAAGTCTGTTTCAATTAGCACTTTACAGTCTAAGTTTATTCTATCTGTGACCCTGATTTGTTCTTTGTCATCTATTACCGCGGACGCCTATGTCGACTCTGGCGCTGCTTTGAGTCTTATGGATTGGTCCTTTGCCAAACGCTGTGGGTATGATTTGGAGCCACTGGAGGCTCCGATACCTCTGAAAGGGGTTGACTCCACCCCATTGGCTAGTAATAAACCACAATACTGGACACAAGTGACTATGCGTGTTAATCCGGATCACCAGGAGGTTATTCACTTTCTGGTGCTGTATAATCTACATGATGTTTTGGTGCTGGGATTGCCATGGCTGCAATCTCATAACCCAGTCCTCGACTGGAGAGCTATGTCTGTGTTAAGCTGGGGATGTAAAGGAACTCATGGGGACGTACCTTTGGTTTCCATTTCATCATCTATTCCCTCTGAGATTCCTGAATTCTTGTCTGACTTTCGTGACGTTTTTGAAGAACCCAAGGTTGGTTCACTACCTCCGCACCGGGAGTGCGATTGTGCCATAGACTTGATTCCGGGTAGTAAATACCCTAAGGGTCGTTTATTTAATCTGTCTGTGCCTGAACACGCTGCTATGCGAGAATATATAAAGGAGTCCTTGGAAAAGGGACATATTCGTCCTTCGTCATCTCCCTTAGGAGCCGGTTTTTTCTTTGTGTCTAAGAAAGACGGCTCTTTGAGGCCGTGTATTGATTATCGACTTTTGAATAAAATCACGGTTAAATATCAATATCCGTTACCACTGCTTACTGATTTGTTTGCTCGTATAAAGGGGGCCAAGTGGTTCTCTAAGATTGATCTCCGTGGGGCGTATAATTTGGTGCGAATCAAGCAGGGGGATGAGTGGAAAACCACATTTAATACGCCCGAGGGCCATTTTGAGTATTTGGTGATGCCTTTTGGTCTTTCAAATGCCCCTTCAGTCTTCCAGTCCTTTATGCATGACATTTTCCGCGATTATTTGGATAAATTTATGATTGTGTATCTGGATGATATTCTGATTTTTTCGGATGACTGGGACTCTCATGTCCAGCAGGTCAGGAGGGTTTTTCAGGTTTTGCGGTCTAATTCCTTGTGTGTGAAGGGTTCTAAGTGTGTTTTTGGGGTTCAAAAGATTTCTTTCTTGGGATACATTTTTTCCCCCTCTTCCATCGAGATGGATCCTGTCAAGGTTCAGGCTATTGGTGATTGGACGCAACCCTCTTCTCTTAAGAGTCTTCAGAAATTTTTGGGCTTTGCTAACTTTTATCGTCGATTTATTGCTGGTTTTTCTGATGTTGTAAAACCATTGACTGATTTGACTAAGAAGGGTGCTGATGTTGCTGATTGGTCCCCTGATGCTGTGGAGGCCTTTCGGGAGCTCAAGCGCCGCTTTTCTTCCGCCCCAGTGTTGCGTCAGCCTGATGTTGCTCTTCCTTTTCAGGTTGAGGTCGACGCTTCTGAAATCGGAGCTGGGGCGGTGTTGTCGCAGAGAAGTTCCGACTGCTCCATGATGAGACCTTGTGCTTTTTTTTCCCGTAAATTTTCGCCTGCCGAGCGGAATTATGATATTGGGAATCGGGAGCTTTTGGCCATGAAGTGGGCTTTTGAGGAGTGGCGTCACTGGCTTGAAGGGGCCAGACATCAGGTGGTGGTATTGACTGACCACAAAAATTTAATTTACCTTGAGTCTGCCAGGCGCCTGAATCCTAGACAGGCGCGCTGGTCGTTGTTTTTCTCTCGGTTTAATTTTGTGGTGTCGTACCTACCGGGTTCTAAGAATGTTAAGGCGGATGCCCTTTCTAGGAGTTTTGAGCCTGACTCCCCTGGTAATTCTGAGCCCACAGGTATCCTTAAAGATGGAGTGATATTGTCTGCCGTTTCTCCAGACCTGCGGCGGGCCTTGCAGGAGTTTCAGGCGGATAGACCTGATCGTTGCCCACCTGGTAGACTGTTTGTTCCTGATGATTGGACCAGTAGAGTCATCTCTGAGGTTCATTCTTCTGCGTTGGCAGGTCATCCTGGAATCTTTGGTACCAGGGATTTGGTGGCAAGGTCCTTCTGGTGGCCTTCCCTGTCACGAGATGTGCGAGGCTTTGTGCAGTCTTGTGACGTTTGTGCTCGGGCCAAGCCTTGTTGTTCTCGGGCTAGTGGATTGTTGTTGCCCTTGCCTATCCCGAAGAGGCCTTGGACGCACATCTCGATGGATTTTATTTCGGATCTGCCTGTTTCTCAGAAGATGTCTGTCATCTGGGTGGTGTGTGACCGTTTCTCTAAGATGGTCCATCTGGTTCCCTTGCCTAAGTTGCCTTCTTCTTCCGAGTTGGTTCCTCTGTTTTTTCAAAATGTTGTTCGTTTGCATGGTATTCCTGAGAATATCGTTTCTGACAGAGGGACCCAATTCGTGTCTAGATTTTGGCGGGCATTCTGTGCTAGGATGGGCATAGATTTGTCTTTTTCGTCTGCTTTCCATCCTCAGACTAATGGCCAGACCGAGCGGACTAATCAGACCTTGGAGACATATTTGAGGTGTTTTGTGTCTGCGGATCAGGATGATTGGGTTGCTTTTTTGCCTTTGGCGGAGTTCGCCCTCAATAATCGGGCCAGCTCTGCCACCTTGGTGTCCCCGTTTTTCTGTAATTTGGGGTTTCATCCTCTATTTTCCTCCGGTCAAGTGGAATCTTCGGATTGTCCTGGAGTGGATGCTGTGGTGGAGAGGTTGCATCAGATTTGGGGGCAGGTGGTGGACAATTTGAAGTTGTCCCAGGAGAAGACTCAGCTTTTTGCCAACCGCCGTCGTCGTGTTGGTCCTCGGCTTTGTGTTGGGGACTTGGTGTTGTTGTCTTCTCGTTTTGTCCCTATGAGGGTTTCTTCTCCTAAGTTTAAGCCTCGGTTCATCGGCCCGTACAAGATATTGGAGATTCTTAACCCTGTGTCCTTCCGTTTGGACCTCCCTGCATCCTTTTCGATTCATAATGTTTTTCATCGGTCATTGTTGCGCAGGTATGAGGTACCGGTTGTGCCTTCCGTTGAGCCTCCTGCTCCGGTGTTGGTTGAGGGTGAGTTGGAGTACGTTGTGGAAAAGATCTTAGACTCTCGTGTTTCCAGACGGAGACTCCAGTATCTGGTCAAATGGAAGGGATACGGTCAGGAGGATAATTCTTGGGTCACTGCCTCTGATGTTCATGCCTCCGATCTTGTCCGTGCCTTTCATAGGGCTCATCCTGATCGCCCTGGTGGTTCTGGTGAGGGTTCGGTGCCCCCTCCTTGAGGGGGGGGTACTGTTGTGAAATTGGATTCTGGGCTCCCCCGGTGGCCACTTGTGGAATTGAACTTGTGTGCATCATCCCCTCTGTTCACCTGCTCCTATCAGGATGTGGGAGTCGCTATATAACCTTGCTCCTCTGTCAGTTTCTTGCCGGTCAACAATGTAATCAGAAGCCTTCTGTGCTTGTTCCTGCTACTAGACATCTCCCAGCTAAGTTGGACTTTTGTCCTTGTGTGTTTTTGCATTTTGTTCCTGTTCACAGCTGCTGTTTCGTTACTGTGTCTGGAAAGCTCTTGTGATCGGAAATTGCCACTCTGGTGTTATGAGTTAATGCTAGAGTCTTAAAGTAATTTCTGGATGGTGTTTTGATAGGGTTTTCTGCTGACCATGAAAGTGTCCTTTCTGTCTTCCTGCTATCTAGAAAGCGGACCTCGATTTTGCTAAACCTATTTTTCATACTACGTTTGTCATTTCATCTAAAATCACCGCCAATATATGTGGGGGCCTCTGTCTGCCTTTTGGGAAAATTTCTCTAGAGGTGAGCCAGGACTGTCTTTTCCTCTGCTAGGATTAGGTAGTTCTCCGGCTGGCGCTGGGCATCTAGGGATAAAAAACGTAGGCATGCTACCCGGCCACTTCTAGTTGTGCGGCAGGTTTAGTTCATGGTCAGTATAGTTTCCATCTTCCAAGAGCTAGTTCTCATATATGCTGGGCTATGTTCTCTCGCCATTGAGAATCATGACAGTCTACATGCCTAAATGCACTGAGTTGCCGCCATGTGATTGGCTGATTAGAAATTAAGTGTTAACAAGAAGTTGGACAGGTGTACCTAATAAAGTGGCCAGTGAGTGTATATATATATATATATATATATATATATATATATATATATGTATGTATGTATGTGTAATAATAGCGATATTATCAAATACCTCCAATTAGAAATGTAGCATAATTTTTTTTATTCGCTATGTCTCTTTCCCCATGTGCAGTCATTGTAGGACCTTAGTTATCCATGCTTACATCCACTGATGAAGTGTCAGTTAGCCAGTTGCTAGTGGTCATAACCATTGATACCAAAGGTCCTGCAATGCCTGCACATGAGAAAGGAGACAGAGAAAATAGAAAACTATACTACATTTCTAATAGGAGATATTTGCTAGTATTAATCTTATTACACCTACTACATATTGGAATATGATCTTGGAGATGGGAATACCCCTTTAACCCCTTCACCCCCAAGGGTGGTTTGCACGTTAATGACCGGGCCAATTTTTACAATTCTGACCACTGTCCCTTTATGAGGCTATAACTCTGGAACGCTTTGACGGATCTTGGCGATTCTGACATTGTTTTCTCATGACATATTGTACTTCATGTTAAAGGTAAAATTTATTCGATATAACTTGCGTTTATTTGTGAAAAAAATGGAAATTTGGCGAAAATTTTGAAAATTTTGCAATTTTCCAACTTTGAATTTTTGTGCCCTTAAATCACAGACATATGTCACGCAAAATACTTAATAAGTAACATTTCCCACATGTCTACTTTACATCAGTACAATTTTGGAACCAACATTTTTTTTTGTGACGGAGTTATAAGGGTTAAAAGTTGACCAGCAATTTCTCATTTTTACAACACCATTTTTTTTTAGGGACCACATCTCATTTGAAGTCATTTTGAGGGGTCTATATGATAGAAAATACTCAAGTGTGACACCATTCTAAAAACTGCACCCCTCAAGGTGCTCAAAACCACATTCAAGAAGTTTATTAACCCTTCAGGTGTTTCACAGGAATTTTTGGAATGTTTAAATAAAAATGAACATTTAACTTTTTTTCACACAAAATTTATTTCAGCTCCAATTTGTTTTATTTTACCAAGGGTAACAGGAGAAAATGGACCCCCAAAGTTGTTGTACAATTTGTCCTGAGTACGATGATACCCCATATGTGGGTGTAAACCATTGTTTAGGCGCATGGCAGAGCTTGGAAGGGAAGGAGCGCCATTTGACTTTTCAATGCAAAATTGACTGGAATTGAGATGGGACGCCATGTTGCGTTTGGAGAGCCCCTGATGTGCCTAAACATTGAAACTCCCTACAAGTGACACCATTTTGGAAAGTAGACCCCCTAAGGAACTTATCTAGATGTGTGGTGAGCACTTTGACCCACCAAGTGCTTCACAGAAGTTTATAATGCAGAGCCGTAAAAATAAAAAATCATATTTTTTTCACAAAAATGATCTTTTTGCCCCCAATTTTTTATTTTCCCAAGGGTAAGAGAAGAAATTGGACCCCAAAAAATGTTGTGCAATTTGTCCTGAGTACGCTGATACCCCATATGTGGGTGTAAACCATTGTTTGGGCGCATGGCAGAGCTTGGAAGGGAAGGAGCGCCATTTGACTTTTCAATGCAAAATTGACTGGAATTGAGATGGGACGCCATGTTGCGTTTGGAGAGCCCCTGATGTGCCTAAACATTGAAACTCCCTACAAGTGACACCATTTTGGAAAGTAGACCCCCTAAGGAACTTATCTAGATGTGTTTTGAGAGCTTTGAACCCCCAAGTGTTTCACTACAGATTATAACGCAGAGCCGTGAAAATAATTTTTTTTTTTTTTCTCAAAAATGATTTTTTAGCCCCCAGCTTTGTATTTTTACAAGGGTAACAGAATAAATTGGACCCCAAAATTTGTTTTCCAATTTGTCCTGAGTACGCTGATACCCCATATGTCGGGGGGAACCACTGTTTGGGCGCATGACAGAGCTCGGAAGGGAAGGAGCGCCATTTGGAATGCAGCCTTAAATGGATTGGTCTGCAGGCGTCACGTTGCATTTGCAGAGCCCCTGATGTACCCAAACAGTACAAACCCCCCACAAGTGACCCCATATTGGAAACTAGACCTCCCAAGGAACTTATCTAGATGTGTTGTGAGAACTTTGAACCCCCAAGTGTTTCACTACAGTTTATAATGCAGAGCCGTGAAAATAAAACATCTTTTTTTTCCCACAAAAATGATTTTTAGCCCCCCAAATTTTTATTTTCCTAAGGATAACAAGAGAACTTGGACCCCAGAAGTTGTTGTTCAATTTGTCCCGAGTACGCTGATAACACATATGTTGGGGTAAACCCCTTTTTGGGCGCACGGGAGAGCTCGGAAGGGAAGGAGCACTGTTTTACTTTTTCAACGCAGAATTGGCTGGAATTGAGATTGGACGCCATGTCGCGCTTGGAGAGCCCCTGATGTGCCTGGACAGTGGAAACCCCCCAATTCTACCTGAAACCCTAACCCAAACACACCCCTAACCCTAATCCCAACGGTAACCCTAACCACACCCTTAGCCCTGACACACCCATAATTCTAATCCCAACCCTAATCCAAACGTAAATATAATCCAAACCCTAACCCTAACTTTAGCCCCAACCCTAACTTTAGCCCCAACCCTAACTTTACCTCCAACCCTAGCCCTAACCCTAACCCTACCCCTAACCCTAACCCTAAACGTGACTGAAATACGTGGCACTGAAATACGTGGCACTGAAATACGTGGCACTGAAATACGTGGCACTGAAATACGTGGCACTGAAATACGTGGCACTGAAATACGTGGCACTGAAATACGTGATACGTGGCACTTAAATACGTGGCACTGAAACACGTGGCACTGAAATACGTGGCACTGAAATACGTGGCACTGAAATACGTGGCACTGAAATACGTGGCACTTAAATAAGTGGCACTGAAATATGTGATATGTGGCACTTAAATACGTGGCACTGAAATACGTGGCACTGAAATACGTGGCACTGAAATACGTGGCACTGAAATATGTGATACGTGGCACTTAAATACGTGGCACTGAAACACGTGGCACTGAAATACGTGATACGTGGCACTGAAATACGTGGCACTGAAATACGTGCAACTGAAATACGTGCAACTGAAATACGTGGTACTAAAATATGTGGCACTGAAATACGTGATACGTGGCACTGAAATACGTGGCACTGAAACACGTGCCACTGAAATACGTGATACGTGGCACTGAAATACATGGCACTGAAATACGTGGCACTGAAATACGTGGCACTGAAATACGTGGCACTGAAATACGTGGCACTATGACTGTCAGAAAATGTTCATTAAACGGTTAGGGGTGAGGTTAGGGGTAGAGTTAGGGTTAGGGTTTGGATCCCTTTATCACCTTGATGGTGGTGGGTGGCTTTTCAGTGTGTTTTCTGTTTTTTTCGATAAAAATGCATGCGTTTTTAACGCAAACAAACGCATGTGCTTAAAAACGCAAGAAAATACTGCAGGTTGTATTTCTGAAAATGAACGCATGCAGAAAAAAACCGCATGCGTTTGAAAACGCGACCAAACGCGTACAAAAAAACCGCATGCGTTTTCAATGTTAAATATAGGGAAAAAACGCATGCGTTTTTTTGTGCAAAAAACGCTGCAGACAAAAACGCAAGTGTGAAACCAGCGACGCTTTTTATAGCAAAAAAGTTTTTGCGTCTCCACATTTTGAGACCTATAATTTTTCCACATTTGCTCCACAGAGTCATGTGAGGTCTTGTTTTTTGCGGGACGAGTTGACGTTTTTATTGGTAACATTTTCGGACACGTGACCGTTTTTGATCGCTTTTTATTCCGATTTTTGTGAGGCAGAATGACCAAAAACCTGCTATTCATGAATTTCTTTTGGGAGAGGCGTTTATACCGTTCCGGGTTTGGTAAAATTGATAAAGCAGTTTTATTCGTCGGGTCAGTACGATTACAGCGATATCTCATTTGTATCATTTTTTTTATGTTTTGGCGCTTTTATACGATAAAAACTATTTTATAGAAAAAATAATTATTTTGGTATCGCTTTATTCTCAGGACTAAAACTTTTTTATTTTTTTGCTGATGATGCTGTATGGCGGCTTGTTTTTTGCGGGACAAGATGACGTTTTCAGCGGTACCATGGATATTTATATCAGTCTTTTTGATCGCGTGTTATTCCACTTTTTGTTCGGCGGTATGGTAATAAAGCGTTGTTTTTTGCCTCGTTTTTTTTTTTTTTTCTTACGGTGTTTACTGAAGGGGTTAACTAGTGTGGCAGTTTTATAGGTTGGGTCGTTACGGACGTGGCGATACTAAATATGTGTACTTTTATTGTTTTTTTTTTTTTATTTAGATAAAGAAATGTATTTATGGGAATAATTTTTTTTTTTTTTTTCATTATTTTGGAATATTTTTTTTTATTTTTTTTTACACATTTGGAAATTTTTTTTTTTACTTTTTTACTTTGCCCCAGGGGGGGACAATACAGATCGGTGATCTGTCAGTTTGCATAGCACTCTGACAGATCACCGATCTGATTGAAGTGCAGGCTGCTTCACAGTGCCTGCTCTGAGCAGGCGTCTGTGAAGCCACCTCCCTCCCTGCAGGACCCGGATCCGCGGCCATCTTGGATCCGGGTCTGGAGCAGGCAGGGAGGGAGGTAAGACCCTCGCAGCAACGCGATCACATCGCGTTGCTGCGGGGGGCTCAGGGAAGCCCGCAGGGAGCCCTCTCCCTGTGCGATGCTTCCCTGCATCGCCGGCACATCGCGATCATGTTTGATCGCGGTGTGCCGGGGGTTAATGTGCCGGGGGCGGTCCGTGACTGCTCCTGGCACATAGTGCCGGATGTCAGCTGCGATATGCAGCCGACACCCGGCCGCGATCGGCCGCGCTCCCCCCGTGAGCGCGGCCGATCGGCTATGACGTACTATCCCGTCGGCGGTCATACGGGCCCACCCCACCTCGACGGGATAGTACGTCAAATGTCGGGAAGGGGTTAAGGGCTGACCTCATGTTATAATGTTTTATCTATTTAATAATGCATGCGTTTTCCAGATCTCAAAGAACAATCGTGGTGCTGGATCTTCGTTAAGTTTTCCGGTGTAGAGATTTTTATTCTATTCTTGCGCTATGTTTTCTACTAGAGTGAAAAATGACTTACTATTTTGCTACTTCTTTTAAGTCACAATCTATACATTTATCATATATTTATTCACATAGTTAGTAAACTGTTATGATCTGGTGGCCTAAGAGCAGCATGAGACGTACTCTGGAGAAGGTGGTACCTGTACTGACCGCAGACCCTGAACTTAACACCGCAACTAGAAGTAGCCGTGGAATGTACCTAGCGCTCCCTAGACATCTCGACACAGCCGGAGGACTAATTACCCCTAGAGATAGAAAAGGGAAAACTATCTTGCCTCAGAGAAAATCCCCAAAGGATAGACAGCCCCCCACAAATATTGACTGTGAGAGGAGAGGGAAAAAACATACACAGACTGAAATGAGAATTTAGCAAAGGAGGCCACTTCTAGCTAAATAGAAAGGATAGGACAGAGTACTATGCGGTCCATATTAAAACACTAGAAAATATCCACCACAGAAAATACAAAATCTCCACAGCTAACTAAAGATATGGAGGGTATATCTGCATCTCCAGAGATACCAGCTTGGCTAAACAAATCCTTATACAGACCAAGCTGGACAAGACAAAAACATGGAAAAGAACTGAACAATAAGGCCACAGCATGTGGACAACAAAAATCAAGGCCAGAACTTATCTTTGTTGAAATGAACTGCAAAGCAGAAGAGACCAGGCAGGGATGTGAATCCTCCAGGAACAATGGACAACTGGCACTGACTAAAGGGTGAAGCAAGACTAAATAGCCCAATCAAAATTGTAAAAAGTGAACACACCTGATAAATGCTGCGATTCAGAGACAGCAGCGCTACCACTTACAACCACCGGAGGGAGCCCAAGAGGAGAATTCACAACAGTAAACTTAATAATTTTCTATCCAATTTTTTACTGCCAATTTTTGTGCAAAAATGTACAACCTTTTATTGTGCCTTGATAAATTATCACATACAGTGGATACAGAAAATATTCAGACCCCTTTAAAATTTTCACTCTTTGTTTCATTGCAGCCATTTGATAAATTTAAAAAAGTTCACTTTTTTCTCATTAACCCCTTCATGACCCAGCCTATTTTGGCCTTAATGACCTGGCCGTTTTTTTTGCAATTCTGACCAGTGTCCCTTTATGAGGTAATAACTCAGGAACGCTTCAATGGATCCTAGTGATTCTGAGATTGTTTTTTCGTGACATATTGGGCTTCATGTTAGAGGTAAATGTAGGTCGATAATTTCTGAGTTTATTTGTGAAAAAAATGGAAATTTGGCAAAAATTTTGAAAATTTCGCAATTTTCACATTTTGAATTTTTATTCTGTTAAACCAGAGAGTTATGTGACACAAAATAGTTCATAAATAACATTTCCCACATGTCTACTTTACATCAGCACAATTTTGGAAACAAATTTTTTTTTTGCTAGGAAGTTATAAGGGTTAAAATTTGACCAGTGATTTCTCATTTTTACAACAAAATTTACAAAACCATTTTTTTAGGGACCACCTCACATTTGAAGTCATTTTGAGGGTTCTATATGGCTGAAAATACCCAAAAGTGACACCATTCTAAAAACTGCACCCATCAAGGTGCTCAAAACCACATTCAAGAAGTTTATTAACCCTTCAGGTGTTTCACAGCAGCAGAAGCAACATGGAAGTAAAAAATGAACATTTAACTTTTTAGTCACAAAAATGATCTTTTAGCAACAATTTTTTTATTTTCCCAAAGGTAAAAGGAGAAACTGGACCACGAACCTTGTTGTTCAATTTGTCCTGAGTACGCTGCTACCTCATATGTGGAGGTAAACCACTGTTTGGGCGCACGGCAGGGCTCGGAAGGGAAGGAGTGCCATTTGACTTTTTGAATGAAAAATTGGCTCCAATCTTTAGAGGACACCATGTCGCGTTTGGAGAGCCCCCGTGTGCCTAAACATTGGAGCTCCCCCAAAAGTGACCCCATTTTGGAAACTAGACCCCCCAAGGAACTTATCTAGATGCATAGTGAGCACTTTAAACCCCCAGGTGCTTCACAAATTGATCCGTAAAAATGAAAAAGTACTTTTTTTTCCCCAAAAAATTATTTTAGCCTCAATTTTTTCATTTTCACATGGGCAGCAGGATAAAATGGATCCTAAAATTTGTTGCACAATTTCTCCTGAGTATACTGATACCTCACATGTGGGGGTAAACCACTGTTTGGGCACGTGGTAAGGCTCGGAAAGGAAGGATCGCCATTTGACTTTTTGAATGGAAAATTAGCTCCAATCGTTGGCGGACACCATGTCGCGTTTGGAGAGCCCCTGTGTGCCTAAACATTAGAGCTCCCCTACAAGTGACCCCATTTTGGAAACTAGACCCCCCAAGGAACTTATCTAGATGCATAGTGAGCACTTAAAACCCCCAGGTGCTTCACAGAGGTTTACAACGCAGAGCCGTGAAAATAAAAAATAATTTTTCTTTCCTCAAAAATGATTTTTGGCCCGGAATTTTTTATTTTCCCAAGGGTAATAGGAGAAATTGGACCCCAAATGTTGTTGTCCAGTTGGTCCTGAGTACGATTATACCCCATATGTGGGGGTAAACCACTGTTTGGGTGCATGGCAGGGCTCGGAAGGGAAGGCACGCCATTTGGCTTTTTGAATGGAAAATTAGCTCCAATCATTAGCGGACACCATGTCGCGTTTGGAGAGCCCCTGTGTGCCTAAACATTGGAGCTCCCCCACAAGTGACCCCATTTTGGAAACTAGACCTCCCAAGGAACTAATCTAGATGTGTGGTGAGCACTTTGAACCCCCAAGTGCTTCACAGAAGTTTATAACGCAGAGCCATGAAAATAAAAAATCATTTTTCTTTTCTCAAAAATGATTTTTTAGCCCACAATTTGTTATTTTCCCAAGGGTAACAGGAGAAATTGGACCCCAAAAGTTGTTGTCCAGTTTCTCCTGAGTACGCTGATACCCGATATGTGGGGGTAAACCACTGCTTTGGCACACGTCGGGGTTCGGAAGGGAAGTAGTGACGTTTTGAAATGCAGACTTTGATGGAATGCTCTGCGGGTGTCAGGTTGCATTTGCAGAGCCCCTGATGTGCCTAAACAGTAGGAACTCCCCACAAGTGACCCCATTTTGGAAACTAGACTCCCAAGGGAACTTATCTAGATGTGTGGTGAGCACTTTGAACCCCCAAGTGCTTCACAGAAGTTTATAACGCAGAGCCGTGAAAATAATAAATGTGTTTCCTTTCCTCAAAAATATTTTTTTAGCCCAGAATTTTTTAATTTTCCCAAGGGTAACAGGAGAAATTTGACCCCAAAAGTTGTTGACCAGTTTCTCCTGAGTATGCTGATACCCCATTTGTGGGGTTAAACCACTGTTTGGGCAGATGCCGGGGCTCGGAAGGGAAGTAGTGACGTTTTGGAATGCAGACTTTGATGGATTGGTCTGCAGGCATCATGTTACGTTTGCAGAGCCCCTGATGTGCCTAAACAGTAGAAACCCCCCACAAGTGACCCCATTTTGGAAATTAGACCCCCCAAGGAACTTATCTAGATGTGTGGTGAGCACGTTCAACCCCCAAGTGCTTCACAGAAGTTTACAACGCAGAGCCGTGAAAATAAAAAATCATTTTTCTTTCCTCAAAAAAGATGTTTTAGCAAGCAATTTTTTATTTTCACAAGAATAACTGGAGAAATTGGACCCTAATATTTGTTGCCCAGTTTGTTGTGAGTATGCTGGTACCCCATATGTGGGGGTAAACCACTGTTTGGGCGCACGTCAGGGCTCAGAAGGGAAGTAGTGACATTTGAAATGCAGACTTTGATGGAATGGTCTGCGGGCATCACGTTGCATTTGCAGAGCCCCTGATGTGCCTAAACAGTAGAAACACCCCACAAGTGACCCCATTTTGGAAACTAGACCCCCCAAGGAACTTATCTAGATGTGTGGTGAGCACTTTGAACCCCAAAGTGCTTCACAGAAGTTTATAACGCAGAGCTGTGAAAATAAAAAATAATTGTTCGTTCCTCAAAAATTATGTTTTAGCAAGTAATTTTTTATTTTTGCAAGGGTAACAGGGGAAATTGGACCCCAACAGTTTTTGCCCAGTTTATCCTGAGTACGCTGGTACCCCATATGTGGGGGTAAATGACTGTTTGGGTGCACGTTGGGGCTTGGAAGTGAGGGAGCACCATTTGACTTTTTGAACGCAAGATTGGCTGGAATCAATGGTGGTGCCATGTTGCGTTTGGAGACCCCTGATGTGCCCAAACAGTGGAAACCCCTCAATTCTAACTTCAACACTAACCTCAACACACCCCTAACCCTAATCCCAACTGTAGCCCTAACCCTAATCACATCCCTAACCCCAACACACCCCTAACCACAACCCTAACCCCAACACACCCGAAACCCTAATTCCAACCCTAACCCTAATTGTAACCCTAATCCCAACCCTAACCACAACTGTAACCCCAACACACTCCTAACCCTATCCGTAACCCTAACCACAAGCCTAATCTTAACCCTATTTCCAACCCTAGCCCTAATTCCAACCCTAACTCTAATTCCAACCCTAACCCTAAGGCTATATGCCCACGTTGCGGATTCGTGTGAGATTTTTCCGCACGATTTTTGAAAAATCTGCAGGTAAAAGGCACTGCGTTTTACCTGCAGATTTACAGCGGATTTCCAGTGTTTTTTTGTGCGGATTTCACCTGCGGATTCCTATTGAGGAACAGGTGTAAAACGCTGTGGAATCCGCACAAAGAATTGACATGCTGCGGAAAATACAACGCAGCATTTCCGCACGGAATTTTCCGCACCATGGGCTCAGCGGATTTGGTTTTCCATAGGTGTACATGGTACTGTAAACCTGATGGAAAACTGCTACGAATTCGCAGCGGCCAATCCGCTGCGGATCCGCAGCCAAATCCGCACTGTGTGCACATGCCCTAACCCTAACCCTACCCCTAACCCTACCCCTAACCCTACCCCTAACCCTAGTTCTAACTCTAGTTCTATCCCTAACCCTAGTGGAAAAAGAAAAAAAAATATTTTCTTTTTTTTATTATTGTCCCTACCTATGGGGGTGATAAAGGTGGGGGTCATTTACTATTTTTTTTATTTTGATCACTGTGATAGGTTTTATCACAGTGACCAAATTATATCTGGAATGAATCTGCCAGCCGGCAGATTCAGCGGGCGCACTGCGCACTGCGCATGCGCCCGCCATTTTGGAAGATGGCGGCACCCATGGAGAAGACGGATGGACTCCGGGAACCTCGGTAAGTATAAGGGGGTGGAGATCGGGGCACGGGGGGGCGTCGGAGCACGGGGGGTGGCATAGGAGCACGGGGGAGCGGACAGGAGGACGGGGGAGCGGAGCACAAGATGGAGGGGAGCGGACCACAGATCAGTGGCTTGGGGGGGCGATCGGTGGGGTGGGGGGGGGTCACATCAGTGTTTCCAGCCATGGCCGATGATATTGCAGCATCGGCCATGGCTGGATTGTAATATTTCACCAGTTTTTTAGGTGAAATATTACAAATCGCTCTGATTGGCAGTTTCACTTTCAACAGCCAATCAGAGCGATCGTAGCCACGGGGGGGTGAAGCCACCCCCCCCTGGGCTGAAGTACCACTCCCCCTGTCCCTGCAGATCGGGTGAAATTGGAGTTAACCCTTTCACCCGATCTGCAGGGACGCGATCATTCCATGACGCCACATAGGCGTCATGGGTCGGATTGGCACGGGTTTTCATGACGCCTACGTGGAGTCAAAGGTCGGGAAGGGGTTAATGTACACTCTGCACCCCATCTTGACTGAAAAAACAGAAATGTAGTAATTTTTGCAAATTTATTAAAAAAGAAAAATTGAAATATTACATGGACATAAGTATTCAGACTCTTTGCTCAGTATTGAGTAGAAGCACCTTTTGAGCTAGTACAACAAGTTTTTTCACACATGGGTTTGGAGATCATCTGCCATTCTTCCTTGCAGATCCTCTCCAGTTCCATCAGGATGGATGGTGAACGTTGGTGGACAGCCATTTTCAGGTCTCTCCAGAGATGCTCAATTGGGTTTAGGTCAGGGCTCTGGCTGGACAAGTCAAGAATGGTCACAGAGTTGTTCTGAAGCCACTCCATTGTTATTTTAGCTGTGTGCTTAGGGTCATTGTCTTGTTGGAATGTGAACCTTTGGCCAAGTCTGAGGTCCAGAGCACTCTGGTAGAGGTTTTCATCCAGGATATCTCTGTACTTGACCGCATTAACGTTTCCTTCAATGACATCCAGTCGTCCTGTCCCTGCAGCTGAAAAACACCCCCATTGCATGATACTGCCACCAACATGTTTCACTGTTGGGGTTGTATTGGGCAGGTGTTGAGCAGTGCCTGGTTTTCTCCACACATATCACTTAGAATTATCACCAAAAAGGTCTATCTTCAGCTCATCAGACCAGAGAATCTTATTTCTCATAGTCTGGGAGTCATTCATGTTTTTTTAGCAAACTCTATGCAGGCTTTCATATGTCTTGCACTGAGAAGAGGCTTCCGTCGGGCCACTCTGCCATAAAAGCCCGACTTGTGGAGTGCTGTAGTGATAGTTTGCAGAACTTTCTCCCATCTCCCTACTGCATCTCTGGAGCTCAGCCACAGTGATCTTGGGGTTCTTCTTTACCTCTCTCACCAAGGCTCTTCTCCCATGATTGCTCAGTTTGTCTGGACGGCCAGGTCTAGGAAGACTTCTGGTGGTCCCAAACTACTTCCATTTAAGGATTATGGAGGCCACTGTGCTCTTAGGAACCTTGAGTACTGCAGAAATTCTTTTGTAACCTTGGACAGATCTGTGCTGTACCATAATTCTGTCTCTGAGCTCCATGGCCAGCTCCTTTGACCTCATGATTCTCATTTGGTCTGACATGCACTGTGAGCTGTGAGATCTTATATAGACAGGTGTGTGCCTTTCCAAATCAAGTCCTAACAGTTTAATTAAAGACAGCTGGACTCCAATGAAGGAGTAGAACCATCTCAAGGAGGATCACAAGGAAATGGACAGCATGTGACGTAATATGAGTGTCTGAGCAAAGTGTCTGAATAGTTATGACCATGTCATATTTCAGTTTTTCTTTATTAATTTGCAAAAAATTCTACATTTCTGTTTTTTTCAGTCAAGATTAGTTGCAGAGTGTACATTAATGTGAAAAAATGAACTTTTTTGAATTTACCAAATGGCTGCAATGAAACAAAGAATGAAAAATTTAAAGGGGTCTGAATACTTTCCGTACCCACTATATATATATATATATATATATATATATATATATATATATATATATATATATATATATATATATATAGACATATTCATTTTTTTTCTATTATAATCTTCAAACTATCGTCTGGTTATAAATCCCCCCCCCTTACAAATCTATGTGTGTGAGCATAACATCAATAGAATACATTTAATGCATGAATTTTATTTTTTTTTCTGCTTGAAACCTAAAGA
This sequence comes from Ranitomeya variabilis, assembly GCF_051348905.1. Taxonomy (NCBI): domain Eukaryota; kingdom Metazoa; phylum Chordata; class Amphibia; order Anura; family Dendrobatidae; genus Ranitomeya; species Ranitomeya variabilis. The sequence continues at coordinate 322,030,042 of NC_135236.1, forward strand.
TAAATACTACAAATATGCATCTTTATTTTCGACAAGAAGTTATGTTAAAACCAAGCTCTAATTCTTAGTGAACTTGTTCTTTTAATAGAACTACCAGTAAAGATTTTTTTTTTTTTTTTGTTGTAATGCAAAGAACAAAAAGGCTGATTGCAAGGATAGTTAATTATTAGGGATTTTTCTATGACATCTATCAAATTTCCCAGTCATAGCAATAATTTTCTTTTGTGACAGATTATAAAAATCTTCATAATATATTTCTCCTAGGTCCTGCTTAAATCATTACATGTCAATTAATCACTTGTTCTTTTCAGCTGTCATTTAGTGCATTCAGTCTTGCCCAAGCATATTTCATAATTATACATTTAGTTTTTTTCAATCTATTTGTATCTAAGTGACAGATATACAAGTCAGTAAGTATATTGTAGCTGCTCTTGTAATGCCACTGTTCATGCTTTCACATGCAGAAAATAGTAGTTAGGAATTGTCAGAAAAAAGAGAGTAAATTTATCTGCTGTTCATCTTGCTATGTGCACTTTTTTGTCATAGTTTATACACTATTTTTATTGCATCCTCAACCATAACTAAATACGGTAAATGAGATCAATGAGATTCTGTACTCACAATTCTCATTTTCAGTCTTTGGACCATTAGTTTAATAGATAATAAAATAGATAATAGATATGAGTTGCACTATAAGGGGATATTCTTGCATTGTATCACGTTGGAAATTTTATCTGTGTATTTTAGTAAAAATGCCTTTCTGTATTCATTCTGTCCTTTTTGAGCCCTCTTTGAGCAGTGTTTCTATATGTTTGTAAGTCAAGTACTCCATAACTTAAACAAATGACATCAAAGTACCCCCAAGGCTATGATCATACACTTCGCTGCACATTAAAAGCATAGCATGAAAGCAATGCAAATACCCCCTAGAGACATTACATGGGGAAATCTAGATCCTAGAGTACCATTTAGCAGCTGCTTCTATATTAACAGATGTTTGACCTGTCATGTGACCACATGTACATTGTAGAGCAACAGTAATTGTGATGGGTCAAAGATCCCTAATAAAATTCCAACCTTTACGATGGCCATATATTTTCTATAGCTGTTGTCCGAATGTTCATATCAAACCAGCCATATACATGTGTATTCGGTTCCACCAAGCGTCAAAGTATTTTCCATCAGTAGAGAGGAGCAAGATATGTCCAGACACAGCCATTACACAGTACACAGCAGGGGCACATTTATAAGATTATCTCAGCACAGGAACATTTTTTTACACATTCAATTCTAGAACGTATTTTAATTCCAAGATCCATTAATTAAAATGTCCTTTGTTTATGGGACAACCCCTGTATGTCAAGTTCAGATGAACATAGAAATTATGGTCTTGCCCGCATACTATGGTTGTGACTACCTTCATGTGCTAATTAGTGATGAGCGAATATACTCGTTGCTCGGGTTTACCCCAGAACGCTCGGGTGGTCTCCGAGTATTTGTGACTGCTCTGGGATTTAGTTTTTGTTCACTCAACTGCATGCGTTATGGCTGCTAGCCAGCCTGAGTACATGTGGGGGTTGCCTGGTTGCTAGGGAACCCCCAATGTATTCAAGCTGTCTAGTAGCCGCAAATCATGCAGTTGAGTCAATAAAAACTAAATCTCAGAGCAGTCACAAATACTCGGAGACCACCCGAGCGTGCGCTGGAAAACACCAGCAACGAGTATATTCACTCATCACTAGTGCTAATCAGTACAGTACAGAAGCATTCACTATTCCGGTTTGGAAAATAGCTCATTCGCACTTTCAGATGCACCTATTTTTGTCACTGTGCTGTCTGTTCCATACAAACAAATTATAGACCAAAAATACACCCATCTGAAAGAGGCATTGACTTGCAACAACAAGCTGCAGCTAAAGCTCAGTCCACCACCCATGTCTGGTCTCAACCTTAAAGTGATGTAAAGACAGATAAACCTTTTGACCTCAGTTCATTAAGATTGGTGTTTCGTGTGCCAGTGTTAATAGAGGCGGGCAAGAATAAGATGTATCAAATTCAATAAAAAGTGTACCCCTTTTCATGAACTTACCAATGGTGTTTCCCTCCATGCACTTTGCCTGAAATGTCACTCCAGTCGGGTGACATGGGTAACATTTCTGGAGTTAGGAACTCCGACATTTTGATGCATCCATGGGGGCAGCATTGCAACTCACTGCCCAGGCTCCACCCCAGCTCTGCCCATTTTTGTGGAATTGGTCAAAAGTGTGTGATAAGGTGTTCAAACTGTAAAGCACTGCGGAATATGTTAGCACTATATAAAAATAAAGATTATTATTATTATTGTTATTATTAAAAGTGGAATGTATCTTCAAAAGTCACTAATGAAGAATCGTGGCCTTAAAATTTACTTCTAATTAAAAATGTCTTGCAATACTGCTCAATTATTCATTATAAAAATCATCTGTTACTTTTATTTTACAAGAACTTAATGTTACCTTGCCAACTTGCAAAAAAAAGCATAAACTGTAAAGAAACATGCAAAACTATAAACCTATTCATTTTAAAAGTAATTAAAATCTGGTTCCTGCTCTATAATCTTTTAACACCTGCTTGACTACTTGTTGTGCTCTCTTCTCTGAAATATATATTGATGTAATTATACATTTAACATTACAGCTATAAATAATGCAAACGTGTAGAGAATAGACCTGTCATGAGCAAAATAATAGAGTAGGAACACCTCTGCATGGTAAATCTCTTTTTACATGGCCTTGCTTAGAGCTTACATGCATAGACAGGTGCACGTAAGCACAGGAACAATCTGATGATCATTTTCAGTTTTGGAAAATGTAATCCTTTATCATTCCTCTAGATAAAGAATGTATCTCACTCAGAGTAACACAGCAAGTAGTACAATTGGATATGGTGCAATGACATTCAAGTCGATGAAAAGAAGAACAGACACAGTTGAACTTAAGGTACCGTCACATTAAGCGACGCTGCAGCGATAGCGACAACGATGCCGATCGCTGCAGCGTCGCTGTTTGATCGCTGAGGAGCTGTCACACAGACAGCTCTCCAGCGACCAACGATGCCGAGGTCCCCGGGTAACCAGGGTAAACATCGGGTTGCTAAGCGCAGGGCCGCGCTTAGTAACCCGATGTTTACCCTGGTTACCGGCGTAAAAGTAAAAAAAACAAACAGTACATGCTCACCTGAGCGTCCCCTGCCGTCCGCTTCCTGACACTGACTGAGCTCCGGCCCCAACAGCACAGCGGTGACGTCACCGCTGTGCTTTCACTTTCAATTTAGGGCCGGAGCTCAGTCAGTGTCAGGAAGCAGACGCTGGGGGACGCATGTGAGTATGTGCTGTTTGTTTTTTTTACTTTTACGCTGGTAACCAGGGTAAACATCGGGTTACTAAGCGCGGCCCTGCGCTTAGTAACCCGATGTTTACCCTGGTTACCAGTGTAAAATATCGCTGGTATCGTTGCTTTTGGTGTCAAACACAACGATACACAGCGATCGGACGACCAAATAAAGTTCTGGACTTTATTCAGCGACCAGCGACATCACAGCAGGATTCTGATCGCTGCTGCGTGTCAAACTAAACGATATCGCAAGCGAGGACGCTGCAACGTCACGGATCGCTAGCGATATCGTTTAGTGTGACGGTACCTTTAGACAAATGACTTTCTTAGCAATCCAGAAAGCGGCTTGCTGAGTGTTTGATCAATACAGCATATAATCCAATTTTAGGCTGCGGTAGAGACTGTGATTATAATAGAATGGAAGAAAAAGTTACACCGCGTTCTCACTGTGTCTTACCTTTTGGACAGATAGAACTGGATGAAAAGTGTATCCAAGACTTGCTGTAGCAAATTGTTCAGTCAGTAATGAATTACTAGGGATGTTTTGATTAATGTGTCTGTTTATTCTCATGTAAAGTAATGTAAATTTGTTTATGTATCTGACAAATTAAAATGTGTGATGGTACCTCAGAACCAAAGATCATTTGAGGACAATGTGAATGACCCGTAGCATGCTTAAAAATAATCTGTCAGCAGGTTTTTGCTACCACATCTGAGAGCAGCATGATGTAGGAAAAGAGAAGCTGAATCCAACAATGTATCGCTTAGTTTACTGGGTGCAGCTATTCTGATTCAATTAGAGCTTTTAGATTTAGCAATAAAGCAGAGCTGAGAAAGCTAACCCCACCCACATCAGGCTCTGTGCCTACATTGTCTATAGACAGTGAGGTGCCTATCACAGGAGGGGGCGTGTCGGACTAGAATGCACATGCTGCTATGTCCCAGCAATTATATTCTCCTGATGCTAAAACTATCATTGCAAGCAAACAAAACCACTGAGCTTGATAAGAGAGACATTGCTGAAATCTGTATTTTAACTCCTACAGTATGCTTTCTTCAGAATACATAGCAAAAACCTCATAACAGATTCTCTTGAAAAGGATTACTATCCTTACTGTAAGTACTGTCCATAGTTAGCACAGTTTCCTAAGCTAGTGGGAATGTGTAAACTTCTCCAGAAGGAGCTTCAATGTTAGAAAGTAAGATGAGTATTATTACTGCTATTGATTGAAGTCCTACTGTAGCTTCCCAGAAACAAAAATGAACCTTGGGAGGAGAAACATGGGGAATTTTATCAAGACATTTGTGTCATTTTTTTACTTACATAAACAAATTGCACATTTAGTCCTGTATAGTTTTCGCTCAAAAAATTTGTCATAATTAGCAAATTTTTTCCACACTTTTTCAATCGTGGGCATGGAAATCAGCCCTGTTAGCTATAAAAATAGGTCCAAAGGCTCATTCAGACACTTGTGCCCATCAATCCAAGCATGGACCGTGGCACTGCTGACCCAAGCATGACAGCTTCAGTATTTCTTTGAGACTGTCATGCTCAGGACTGATCAATGGGGTTTCAACACCCGGCACCCTGCGCCAATCACCGGTTACCCATAATGACATAGAAGTTCTCAGACCCTGTCGAAATATAGCAACTCTGACAAAACTATAGTGACTGTGGCTGGGTGCTACCGATCTAGCCCCTGTTCATTTGCAGTGCCTGGGTGTGGACAGAATAGAAATGACAGAGCTGCTGTGTTCTGGCAGCATCCGAGAACCTCTGGCCAGTGCCAATAACAGGTGATGGCAGGGGCACCGGCTGTCATACCCCTACCAATTAGATATTGATGGCTACCAATATAAAAGCAGTGGCCAAACCCTTAAATGACATGTTTTATTTCAAATCATAACAGCGAGGTTAATAATGTGTAAATATATCTTATTTTTTTGCATTGGAGTACCACCCTTTGGATTTGATATTTTCCTACTCCCATAGACTTGTAGGACCTTTCTAGGCTAGAGGTTTATAATGCAATAGCACGTTCAAATGCTCTGTTTAGATGGACTGTTTTCTTTTTTTTTTATTTTATTAAGGACAATTGTGCTCTAAAAATATACACTTGCTTGCTACTGATGTCCTGCTGCTACACCATACATATGACTGGGTCCCCTGCCAGATTTCTCACCTTCTTTTCCAGTGTCGTCAGCACTTAAACTGCAATATTTGTCACCATTTGCGCCTTTTATTGGCTAAAGTGGTCATAAGTATAAAAAAAAAAAAAATAGGAACGGACAACACATTCAATTAAAATGAAAAGAAAAGTCACTAAAGTCATGTTTTCTTAACTTGCTGGCTGCGTACTAATGGTTTATTTGCTATGCACATGTGATAGGAAGCTTTCCGTCAGTTTGAATTCTGAAAGTACAATGTTATTCATAGCACATGTCCATATTTTCATCTCAGGGGGAACTTGGCTCATGTTTTCTGCTAAACACAACCTTCGTTCAAAGAGAAGACCACACAGTACAGCACATAACCAAAAACTTTTAGTTATAACTGTAAAACTGGTTTGGATAGATGTGCACTATCATGCTTCTGCCAGTTAGAAATATGTTTCAACTTTCAAACTTTGCTTTCCCAATTTAAAGTAGGAGAGATCAAGCCAAGGTCTCTTATTCATCATAAATGTTACATTTTATTTGCCTCTCATTACAAAATTCCAAGCAGAGCATACAGTTGCTAAAGCACAATGAGTAGGGATACTCTTAAAAAGGGCTCTTAAATGATTGTCAGCTTTTTTGATATGCCTGTTTTAATAAATGTATTTCAAATAATATCTAAATTGTGCATTTTAAAACCTGAAAAAAGCTGTATTCTTCATCATCAAAGTTTTTAATGGAACTAAATAAATGCATAATGTATCAGCTACACAGGTTTATGCACTAAAGAGTAATCCTGAAAAGTTTCAAATGTTTGAAAAATACAAGTATTCCCAATGTCCTAATGATTTTTAATGGGAATCTGTCAGCAGGTTTTTCCTACGTAATCTGAGAACACCATAAGTTAGGGGCGGAGACATTGATTTCTGAGTTGTCACTTATAAGGCTCTGTGCTGTTGTTTCAATAGTATGACTGTTCTCACAGCAGGAGATTATCACTATCTGACTAGCTGTTGCATGCCAAGTGGTCTAACCATGCCCCTCAGCATCAGTTAGCAGCTTACTGTGTATACACAATGTACACAGAAAGTTGTGGTATAGTATGTTCTGTTACAGGATACATCTAAAAACTTTGATTGTATCACAACTGCTGCACCCTGTAAACTAAGTGATACGTAATTGAAATTCGGGTCTCTTTTCATAAATTATGCTGCTTTCAGATGAGGTAGTAAAAACCTAGTGACAGAATCTCTTTAACCAGAGGATTGTAGGGTTCTGCATAATCATCTTATGATCCATGATACTATCACAGTAAATAAAATTGCCCAGCAGTTTAAGGCTACTTTCAGACTAGCGTTGTTTTGCCTACATCGCAATGCGTTGTTTAGGAGAAAAAAACGCATCCTGCAAAGTTGTCTGCAGGATGCGTTTTTTCCCATAGACTTACATTAGTGATGCATTGCGACATATGGCCACACGTCGCATCCGTCGTGTGATGGATGCGTCGTGTTTTGGCAGACCGTTGACACAAAAAAAGTTCCATGTAACTTTTTTTGTGCGTCAAGTTCGCCATTTTCGACCGCGCATGCACGGCCGAAGCCCCTCCTCCCCACTTATCACACTGGGCAGCGGATGCTTCATAAGACTGCATCCGCTGCCCACATTGTGATTAATTAGCACACTGTCCGTGGGAACGTCGGGCCAATGGTTTGCGACGACCTGTACCGACGGACTAGTGTGAAAGTAGCCTAATGAATATGTTCACACTTTGAGGTAATGTCAAAGTTGTAGCTGAGGAAGTTAACTGTTTATTCAACATGTACATATGGGCTGGTCAGACCAAAGAGAAGCCAATAAGCAGCTCTTCGTTGACCAGGGTATTTAGATTTGTATGGTGAGAAAAAAAATAATCTCTTCCCCAAGTAAACATTCATGTCAAGTTCAAAGCATGCAATGCTCAGAGAAGCTGCAAAAAAAAACAAGAACTAAACCTCTGACTGTAAAGACATCAGCATCTTAAATGTTTTGGTTCATCAGGGTACATTTGCAAAAAGACTGAACAAGTACTGTTTGTTTGCGGGGCATTAGGGGTAGGCAGACTAGGCAGCTGCCTAGGGCCCCCACTCCAGGGCCCCCCAGCCAGTGGTGTGCTGATAGTTGCAAACCACAAGTCAGCTATGGGGCCTGTGAGTAAGAGGGGCCCAGTGTCACCGCCCCCTGCATTGTGCATTCAACTTATCAGCATCATAGCTCCCGATACAGTTGAAAGCAATGATGGAGGAGAGAGCGACAGATGATGTTCCTTCTCCCTTCACTCTCCCTCTGTTTCTGACTCAGCAGCGTGTGCCTGCAGTGGCGCTGCACTATACTGTGTGTGGGGTCTGCACTATACTGTGTGTGGGGGACTGCACTATACTATGTGTGTGGGGAGGCTGCATCATACTGTGTGTGGGGAGGCTGCATCATACTGTGTGTGGAGGCTGTACTATACTGTGTGTGGGGAGGCTGCACTATACTGTGAGTGGGGGGCTACACTATACTGTGAGTGGGGGGCTGCACTATTCTGTGATTGGGGGCTGCATTATACTCTGTGAATGGGGGATGCATTATACTGTGTGGGGGCTGCATTATACTTTGTGGGTGGCTTCATTATACTTTGTTGGGGCTTCACTATACTGTGTGTGCTTTTGTGTGGGGGGCTGCATTATACTTTATGGGGGGCTTCACTATACTGTGTGCATTTGTGTGGGGGGCTGCATTATACTGTGTGTGTGGGGAGGCTGCATTATACTCTGAGGGGGCTGCATTATACTGTGTTTGTGGGAGAAAGGAAATTGGAGGCCTTCCCCTCTGGTGGAATGAATCCCTGAAAAGATGTCAGATGTGAACGACTCATTTGGGCAGTGTCCAGAATGATGAAGACACTTTGTATTTGTCAAATTGAATTTATTTAAAAAAAACATGAGTAATAAAGATTTTTTCATGCTTGTGATATTTAAAAAAGCATGAATAGCTTATATAGGTATTACAATCACAATGTGTTTTAATTATCACAAGCATGAAAAAAATCTTTATTACTCATGTTTTTTTAATAAATTTAGTTTGACAAATACAAAGTGTCTTCAATTTATCATTCTGGACACTGCCCAAAGGAGTTGTTCACTTGTGACATCTGTTCGAGGATTCATTCCACCAGAGGGGAGCATCTCCGATTTTCTTTTCTCACATATCCCTTGGAATTGTGAATGCAACAGGACCAACACATCTCCACACTAATCGGAAGGGTGGCATACCACGAGGTGGGATCCCCAATTGTGATCAAATTGCTGCATAGCGTTATGCCTATCCTGCACAACCCCCACAGGACATAGAAAGGTCAGATGAATAGTACGCCATCAATTCATTCATTCCACCAGAGGGGTGTGCCTCCAATTTCTTTTCTCACATATCCCTTAGAGTTGTGAATGCAACAGGACCAACACAACTGCACACCAATTGGAAGGGTGGCATACCACGAAGTTGGATCCCTATTTGTGATCAAATTGCTAAATCTCGTGGGGCCTATCCTGCACAACCCCCACAGGTGAGCATATATACATTTATATGTATCACAATTGTTTTCTATATGTCATTTATTGAGCTTAGGTAGTGCTATCTGGTTTTCTCTCCCCTCTTCTCAGTCTCCTGCAAAATTGTCTTACTGTGTGTGTTGGGGGGGCTGCATTATACTGTGTGTGGGGGCTGCATTATACTCTGAAAGGGGCTGCATTATACTTTATCAAGGACCATGGGGATGTGTATTATACTATATGTACTATATGGGACCTTCATTATGTTATATCGAGGACTATCTGTACCCATCATTCTTCATCAGAGTAAAGAGGCTGGGAGACAAGCGTCAAACAAATTCATTATTGACAATCACACTCATTTAACAGCCTGAAATCAGGTGCATTTAAATAGAACAGAAATGTTTGTGTGATGGTGCAATATGTGAGCATTTGGGGCCCCACTTTAAACTTTTGCCCAGGGACCCACTTTGTCTAAAACTGTCCCTGTTTGTTTGGAAGTGTTTCCATCCTCTCTGTGAAAATAGCAAGACAGCACAGGTAAAGTCTGCAAAGTTGCATCTGAACAAACCATAAGGCTTCAAGAATAATGTCCTTTTGACAGATGAAACCATAGTGGAGATATTAGGTCATAATGCCCTGCACCACATTTGGCATAAACCAAACACAACATATTTGTATAAACATCTCATTAACTATCGAGCACGTTGTCAAGGGTTGATGATTTGTGCTTGTTTTGCTGCAACAGGACCTTGACACCTTGTAGTCAGTGAGTCGATCATTAACACCTTGTCATAAGAAGATTTCTTGAGTCAAATTTGAGGTCAGCAGTCCAAATGCAAAAGCTTTTCTGAAATAGAACAATGCTCCCACTAGGGAATCAGCATCAGAATAGCTGAAAAAGAAAACCATCATGGAGTAGATAAGGGTAAAGTGAAATCCAGTTTGCAACCCAATTGAAATGCCATCACGGGACTATAAGAGAGCTGTGCATAAAAAATTTTCTAAAAACTTCAACAAACTTAAGCAATGTTGTCAAAAAGAGTGGGCCAGATTTCCTCCAGAACACTTTGAGAGGCTAATTAAGTCTTACAGAAATGGTGGACTTCAAATTAATGCTACAAAGCTATTGATTCATAAGCTGTAATTGTTTCTTCTCAAAATAATTCTGCATTTTGGCCTAGTTTTCTGTTAACCCCTTCCTGACATCAGACGTACTATCCCGTCGAGGTGGGGTGGGCCCGTATGACCGCCGACGGGATAGTACGTCATCATCGATCAGCGGCGCTCACGGGGGGAGCGCGGCCGATCGCGGCCGGGTGTCAGCTGCATATCGCAGCTGACATCCGGCACTATGTGCCAGGAGCGGTCACGGACCGCCCCCGGCACATTAACCCCCGGCACACCGCGATCAAACATGATCGCAGTGTACCGGCGGTATAGGGAAGCATCGCGCAGGGAGGGGGCTCCCTGCGGGCTTCCCTGAGACCCCCGGAGCAACGCGATGTGATCGCGTTGCTCTGAGGGTCTCCTACCTCCCTCCTCGCCGCAGGTCCCGGATCCAAGATGGCCGCGGCATCCGGGTCCTGCAGGGAGGGAGGTGGCTTACCGAGTGTCTGCTCAGAGCAGACACTTCGTAAGCCTGCAGCCCTGCACAGCAGATCGTCGATCTGGCAGAGTGCTGTGCACACTGCCAGATCAATGATCTGTGATGTCCCCCCCTGGGACAAAGTAAAAAAGTAAAAAAAAAAAATTTCCACATGTGTAAAAAAAAAAAAAAAAAATTCCTAAATAAATAATGATAAAAAAATATATATTATTCCCATAAATACATTTCTTTATCTAAATAAAAAAAACAAAACAATAAAAGTACACATATTTAGTATCGCCGCGTCCGTAACGACCCAACCTATAAAACTGCCCCACTAGTTAACCCCTTCAGTAAACACCGTAAGAAAAAAAAAAAAAAACGAGGCAAAAAACAACGCTTTATTACCATACCGCCGAACAAAAAGTGGAATAACACGCGATCAAAAAGACTGATGTAAATAACCATGGCACCGCTGAAAACGTCATCTTGTCCCGCAAAAAACAAGCCGCCATACAGCATCATCAGCAAAAAAATAAAAAAGTTATAGTCCTGAGAATAAAGCGATACCAAAATAATTATTTTTTCTATATTTTAGTTTTTATCGTATAAAAGCGCCAAAACATAAAAAAATGATATAAATGAGATATCGCTGTAATCGTACTGACCCGACGAATAAAACTGCTTTATCAATTTTACCAAACGCGGAACGGTATAAACGCCTCTCCCAAAAGAAATTCATGAATAGCAGGTTTTTGGTCATTCTGCCTCACAAAAATCGGAATAAAAAGCGATCAAAAATGGTCACGTGTCCGAAAATGTTACCAATAAAAACGTCAACTCGTCCCGCAAAAAACAAGACCTCACATGACTCTGTGGAGCAAAATGTGGAAAAATTATAGGTCTCAAAATGTGGAGACGCAAAAACTTTTTTGCTATAAAAAGCGTCGCTGGTTTCACACTTGCGTTTTTGTCTGCAGCGTTTTTTGCACAAAAAAACGCATGCGTTTTTTCCCTATATTTAACATTGAAAACGCATGCGGTTTTTTTGTACGCGTTTGGTCGCGTTTTCAAACGCATGCGGTTTTTTTCTGTATGCGTTCATTTTCAGAAATACAACCTGCAGTATTTTCTTGCGTTTTTAAGCACATGCGTTTGTTTGCGTTAAAAACGCATGCATTTTTATCGAAAAAAAACAGAAAACACACTGAAAAGCCACCCACCACCATCAAGGTGATAAAGGGATCCAAACCCTAACCCTAACTCTACCCCTAACCTCACCCCTAACCGTTTAATGAACATTTTCTGACAGTCATAGTGCCACGTATTTCAGTGCCACGTATTTCAGTGCCATGTATTTCAGTGCCACGTATTTCAGTGCCACGTATTTCAGTGCCACGTATTTCAGTGCCACGTATCACGTATTTCAGTGCCACGTGTTTCAGTGCCACGTATTTCAGTGCCACGTATCACGTATTTCAGTGCCACGTATTTCAGTGCCACGTATTTCAGTGCCACGTGTTTCAGTGCCACGTATTTAAGTGCCACGTATCACATATTTCAGTGCCACGTATTTAAGTGCCACGTATTTCAGTGCCACGTATTTCAGTGCCACGTATTTCAGTGCCACGTATTTCAGTGCCACGTATCACGTATTTCAGTGCCACGTGTTTCAGTGCCACGTATTTAAGTGCCACGTATCACGTATTTCAGTGCCACGTATTTCAGTGCCACGTATTTCAGTGCCACGTATTTCAGTGCCACGTATTTCAGTGCCACGTATTTCAGTGCCACGTATTTCAGTCACGTTTAGGGTTAGGGTTAGGGGTAGGGTTAGGGTTAGGGTTGGAGGTAAAGTTAGGGTTAGGGTTTGGATTACATTTACGTTTGGATTAGGGTTGGGATTAGAATTATGGGTGTGTCAGGGCTAGGGGTGTGGTTAGGGTTACCGTTGGGATTAGGGTTAGGGGTGTGTTTGGGTTAGGGTTTCAGGTAGAATTGGGAAGTTTCCACTGTCAAGGCACATCAGGGGCTCTCCAAGCGCGACATGGCGTCCAATCTCAATTCCAGCCAATTCTGCGTTGAAAAAGTAAAACAGTGCTCCTTCCCTTCCGAGCTCTCCCGTGCGCCCAAAAAGGGGTTTACCCCAACATATGTGTTATCAGCGTACTCGGGACAAATTGAACAACTTCTGGGGTCCAAGTTCTCTTGTTATCCTTAGGAAAATAAAAATTTGGGGGGCTAAAAATCATTTTTGTGGGAAAAAAAAGATGTTTTATTTTCACGGCTCTGCGTTATAAACTGTAGTGAAACACTTGGGGGTTCAAAGTTCTCACAACACATCTAGATAAGTTCCTTGGGAGGTCTAGTTTCCAATATGGGGTCACTTGTGGGGGGTTTGTACTGTTTGGGTACATCAGGGGCTCTGCAAATGCAACGTGACGCCTGCAGACCAATCCATTTAAGGCTGCATTCCAAATGGCGCTCCTTCCCTTCCGAGCTCTGTCATGCACCCAAACAGTGGTTCCCCCCCACATATGGGGTATCAGCGTACTCAGGACAAATTGGACAACAACTTTTGGGGTCTAATTTATCCTGTTACCCTTGTGAAAATACAAAACTGGGGGCTAAAAAATCATTTTTGTGAAAAAAAAAAGAATTTTTATTTTCACGGCTTTGCGCTATAAACTTTAGTGAAACACTTGGGGGTTCAAAGTTCTCAAAACACATCTAGATAAGTTCCTTGGGAGGTCTAGTTTCCAATATGGGGTCACTTGTGGGGGGTTTGTACTGTTTGGGTACATCAGGGGCTCTGCAAATGCAACGTGACGGCTGCTGACCAATCCATTTAAGTCTGCATTCCAAATGGCGCTCCTTCCCTTCCGAGCTCTGTCATGCGCCCAAACAGTGGTTCCCCCCCACATATGGGGTATCAGCGTACTCAGGACAAATTGGACAACAACTTTTGGGGTCTAATTTATCCTGTTACCCTTGTGAAAATACAAAACTGGGGGCTAAAAAATCATTTTTGTGAAAAAAAAAAGAATTTTTATTTTCACGGCTTTGCGCTATAAACTTTAGTGAAACACTTGGGGGTTCAAAGTTCTCAAAACACATCTAGATAAGTTCCTTTGGAGGTCTAGTTTCCAATATGGGGTCACTTGTGGGGGGTTTGTACTGTTTGGGTACATCAGGGGCTCTGCAAATGCAACGTGACGGCTGCTGACCAATCCATTTAAGTCTGCATTCCAAATGGCGCTCCTTCCCTTCCGAGCTCTGTCATGCGCCCAAACAGTGGTTCCCCCCCACATATGGGGTATCAGCGTACTCAGGACAAATTGGAAAACAAATTTTGGGGTCCAATTTATTCTGTTACCCTTGTAAAAATACAAAGCTGGGTGCTAAAAAATCATTTTTGAGAAAAAAAATAAAAATTATTTTCACGGCTCTGCGTTATAATCTGTAGTGAAACACTTGGGGGTTCAAAGCTCTCAAAACACATCTAGATAAGTTCCTTAGGGGGTCTACTTTCCAAAATGGTGTCACTTTTAGGGAGTTTCAATGTTTAGGCACATCAGGGGCTCTCCAAACGCAACATGGCGTCCCATCTCAATTCCAGTCAATTTTGCATTGAAAAGTCAAATGGCGCTCCTTCCCTTCCAAGCTCTGCCATGCGCCCAAACAATGGTTTACACCCACATATGGGGTATCAGCGTACTCAGGACAAATTGGCCAACATTTTTTGGGGTCTAATTTCTTCTCTTACCCTTGGGAAAATAAAAAATTGGGGGCGAAAAGATCATTTTTGTGAAAAAATATGATTTTTTATTTTTACGGCTCTGCATTATAAACTTCTGTGAAGCACTTGGTGGGTCAAAGTGCTCACCACACATCTAGATAAGTTCCTTTGGGGGTCTACTTTCCAAAATGGTGTCACTTGTAGGGAGTTTCAATGTTTAGGCACATCAGGGGCTCTCCAAACGCAACGTGGCGTCCCATCTCAATTCCAGTCAATTTTGCATTGAAAAGTCAAATGGCGCTCCTTCCCTTCCAAGCTCTGCCATGCGCCCAAACAATGGTTTACACCCACATATGGGGTATCAGCGTACTCAGGACAAATTGGCCAACATTTTTTGGGGTCCAATTTCTTCTCTTACCCTTGGGAAAATAAAAAATTGGGGGCGAAAAGATCATTTTTGTGAAAAAATATGATTTTTTATTTTTACGGCTCTGCATTATAAACTTCTGTGAAGCACTTGGTGGGTCAAAGTGCTCACCACACATCAAGATAAGTTCCTTAGGGGGTCTACTTTCCAAAATGGTGTCACTTGTAGGGGGTTTCAGTGTTTAGGCACATCAGGGGCTCTCCAAACGCAACATGGCGTCCCATCTCAATTCCAGTCAATTTTGCATTGAAAAGTCAAATGGCGCTCCTTCCCTTCCAAGCTCTGCCATGCGCCCAAACAATGGTTTACACCCACATATGGGGTATCATCGTACTCAGGACAAATTGCACAACATTTTTTGGGGTCCAATTTCTTCTCTTACCCTTGGGAAAATAAAAAATTGGGGGCGAAAAGATCATTTTTGTGAAAAAATATGATTTTTTATTTTTACGGCTCTGCATTATAAACTTCTGTGAAGCACTTGGTGGGTCAAAGTGCTCACCACACATCAAGATAAGTTCCTTAGGGGGTCTACTTTCCAAAATGGTGTCACTTGTAGGGGGTTTCAGTGTTTAGGCACATCAGGGGCTCTCCAAACGCAACATGGCGTCCCATCTCAATTCCAGTCAATTTTGCATTGAAAAGTCAAATGGCGCTCCTTTCCTTCCGAGCTCTGCCATACGCCCAAACAGTGGTTTACCCCCACATATGGGGTATCAGCGTACTCAGGACAAATTGTACAACAACTTTGGGGGTCCATTTTCTCCTGTTACCCTTGGTAAAATAAAACAAATTGGAGCTGAAATAAATTTTGTGTGAAAAAAAGTTAAATGTTCATTTTTATTTAAACATTCCAAAAATTCCTGTGAAACACCTGAAGGGTTAATAAACTTCTTGAATGTGGTTTTGAGCACCTTGAGGGGTGCAGTTTTTAGAATGGTGTCACACTTGAGTATTTTCTATCATATAGACCCCTCAAAATGACTTCAAATGAGATGTGGTCCCTAAAAAAAAATGGTGTTGTAAAAATGAGAAATTGCTGGTCAACTTTTAACCCTTATAACTCCGTCACAAAAAAAAATTTTGGTTCCAAAATTGTACTGATGTAAAGTAGACATGTGGGAAATGTTACTTATTAAGTATTTTGCGTGACATATGTCTGTGATTTAAGGGCATAAAAATTCAAAGTTGGAAAATTGCAAAATTTTCAAAATTTTCGCCAAATTTCCATTTTTTTCACAAATAAACGCAAGTTATATCGAATAAATTTTACCACTAACATGAAGTACAATATGTCACGAGAAAACAATGTCAGAATCGCCAAGATCCGTCAAAGCGTTCCAGAGTTATAGCCTCATAAAGGGACAGTGGTCAGAATTGTAAAAATTGGCCCGGTCATTAACGTGCAAACCACCCTTGGGGGTGAAGGGGTTAAAGAGTAACTTTCACCAAGTTGCCCGTTTGGGCTTTCTTTTTTGTTTATCTCCACTACTCCTCTGAATATTCAGTTTAAGTTTTTTTTTTTTTTTAAATCCATATGGGCATTTTTATATAGTACTTCATTTTGTGATCTGTACCAAGGGGGCGAGAATCACAAGGTGGTAATACAGAGTAATCCTAAGACACACACCCAGTAAATCATGCCAGCAATGCCTCCTTGACTGTAAGGCTGCCGTCACACTATCAGTATTTGTTCAGTATTTTACATCAGTATGTGTAAGCCAAAACCAGGAGTGGATGATAAATACAGATGTGGTGCATATGCTTCTATTATACTTTTCCTCTAATTGTTCCACTCCTGGTTTTGGCTTACACATACTGATGTAAAATATTGACCAAATACTGCTAGTGTGACGGCAGCCTAAAGATTAGCACTAAATAAAAAGGCCCAAATTTTTGGAGCTGTATGATGGTAAAAAAAGTAATACTCATGGGAGCAGCAGGAATGAAATAAAAGCAAAAAGTACCCCCGTTTGACTTAATTTTAATACATCTAATTTTAAGATCTTCTGAGGGCCAGATGATGTTTTTTATTGTGCCATTATGATACATATAACTATAGAATTCGAAGGGGGTGTACTTAGTTTTTCTCACAACTGCAGAAATGTATATCTTCAGCCATAACTTAACTGCAACCTAAATATTTCCATTTGTTGGGAAAAGGTGAGGATAGCACATGAAACGTATAGAATTTTGATAAAGCATGCAGGAAACTTATAATCGTCATTCCTGTGTGGTTTGCGTTTCCAAATAGTCAAATGTAAAAGCATGACCAAAGTAAATTTGCAGCATATGTATGATGTGAGTGGGTGTGTTACCTTCACCCTTACCTATTGAATTTCCCTAGCCCTAGGGAACATAAATCATTAATGCGCTTACCTATTTCCATCAGATTTATGTAAGCCATATTCTTCTTGTATAGGTTGAAAATGCTGTGACTATGCTCAGGATCTTGTGTAGATGATTATTTAGTGCTAACCAAGCAAAAAAAAAACACAATTCTTCAGGAAATATCAACATAAAATACATGAAAAAATGCAATCAATCCTTCACTTTATCATTGTTCTGGACTATTTTCCATTCACCACTGATTGTACCGAACTTTAACCCCTTCACAACATCCTACATGGCATGTATAGTGCATTGAAAGTGGGTGTATGGAGTGGGCTCATGGTGTGAACCTGCCCCATACTCAGTAGGTAATGACTGTGTGACCTGCCTCTGACAATTGTTAACCTGTTAAATGCTGCTGTAAATCTCTGATAGCCACATTTACAGCCAGTTGGCATAGGGCATATCCGTGAAGAGTAAAAAAAAAAAAAGTTAAACAACATTTGAAAATCAAAAGAACATAAAAGTTAAAATAACCCCTATTTCCCCCATTTAAAATAAGAATAATAGGAAAAAAAACATGTGGTATCACCACATTCAGAAAAGTCCAATCTATCAAAATATAAGTTATTAAAACCGATCGGTAAACAAAAAAATGTTAAGATCTCCAAAATTACATTTTTTTGGTCACTGCAATACCACAAAAAATGCTGTAACAAGGCATCAATACATCATATCTGTCCCAAAATGGTATCTATGAAAACATCTCACCCTGCAAAAAATAAGCCCCCACACAGCTCCTGAAAAATAACAATTTTAATTCTCAGAAAACGGCAACACAATTTTAAAAAAAGTGTTTTTTTCAAACTTCAGACCTTTTTTCACCATTAAAATAATAAAAAACTGGACATGTTTTGGATCATGATTACTATTGTTATTATTACAAAGTATTTTTACCACAAAATGTAGACTGTAAAAACAGATCCCTTAAAAACTCCCAGTTGGAACTTTTTCCCATTTTCTAGTACACTATGTGGTAAAATAAATGGTGTCATCAGTGGCGTAACTACAAAGTTATGGGCCCCGGTGCGAACTTCCAAATGCCCCCCCCCCCCCCTGCAGCCCTGCCATACAACTCAATGTAACCCCCATAGAATACAACGCAGCCCCCCTCATAGTATAATGTAGCCCCTCCATACAGGGGCAGTGAGAAAGACACAAGCAAATGGTGACGAGGGGGCAGGGGAGAGGGCACAAGGGGGCTAGGGGAGACAGGCACAAGGGTAACATAGGGGGGCTAGGGAGCAAGGAAGACAGGCACAAGGGGACACATGGGGGCTAGGAGGCTGGGGAGAAGGTTACAAGGGGACTAGTGGGCAAGGGAGACTGACACAAGGGGACAAGGGATACTGACACAAGGGGACTAGTGGGCAAGGGAGCCTGACACAAGGGGCACACAGGGACAAGTGGGCAAGGGAGACTGACACATGGGGCACACGGGGACTAGTGGACAAGGGATACAAGCACAAGGGGACACGGACAAGTGGGAAAGGGAGACTGACACACAGGGACTAGTGGGCAAGGGAGACTGGCACAAGGGGACAAAGGAGACAGGCACATGGGGACACACAGGAACTAATGGGCAAGGGAGACTGGCACACGGGGACAAGGGACACAAGCATATAGGGGACAAGGGAGACAGGCTCAAGGGGACACACGGGCCCCTGACCTGCCAGAGCCGCTTGCAGCGGCGACCACTGCGACTGTGGTAATTACGCCCCTGCCTCACACACACACTACAGATATCACACACACACTACAGATATCACACACACACACACACACACACACTACAGATATCACACACACACACACTACAGATATCACACACACACTACAGATATCACACACACACTACAGATATCACACACACACACACACACTACAGATATCACACACACACACACTACAGATATCACACACACACACACTACAGATATCACACACACACACACTACAGATATCACACACACACTACAGATATCACACACACACTACAGATATCACACACACACTACAGATATCACACACACACAACAGATATCACACACACACACTACAGATATCACACACACACTACAGATATCACACACACACACACACACACTACAGATATCACACACACACACACACACACTACAGATATCATACACACACACTACAGATATCACACACACACTACAGATATCACACACACACACTACAGATATCACACACACACACACACTACAGATATCACACACACTACAGATATCACACACACACACTACAGATATCACACACACACACTACAGATATCACACACACACACTACAGATATCACACACACACACTACAGATATCACACACACACACACCAGATACCAGCTCATATACACAACTCACAATCCCCTCTCTGGTACAGGGGTGGCTGACGTAAATCGGCTGCAGCTTCTCCTGACTAAAGCGGCTCTGTCCCGCACCTCCCCCCTGCTCTCACCTTCTGTCCCGGGGCTGCAGAGCAGAAGCTGACAGTCTCACCATGATGACTGGAGCTGCTTCCTGTCTCTCACGTGCCCCGGCTGCCCCCTCCCCCTATATACGCCTCGGACTGTTGCTGTGCATGAGGAATCTCCTGCACTGCAACATGGTGTTGGGTGCCTCTGACCTGCCGGGCCCGGGCCCCTGACCTGCCGGGCCTGGTCGCACTGGCGACCCCTGTGACCGTGGTAGTTACGCCCCTGGGTGTCATTCAAAAGTACAACTTGTTAGGCTGATGTTCTATAGAACTAGTTTAGTAAAGTTCAAACATGTCTGTTACTTTTATTTTACTTTCTCGGTTCATCTCTGTTTATCTCTTTATCTACCATATCTCCATTTAAGCCATGTTATTCTGCTAATATACCTCCAGAAAGATTTCTATACATGAGCATGAGCATGTAACCGCTTGTTGTATGCACTTTATAGCACAGGTTCAGTCTTCCATAAAATACTTATTCAGTTTTACATACCTGCCAATTGATATATTTGACATTTTGCAATATGTATTTATAAGCTGTAGCAAAAGACATCCTATATACCTTTAAGGAGGTATCGAAATAAGTTGATATGAATGTGGAATTCTTTAAGCTTGATTCTAATGTGAAGGGAATAACCTACTTTATTGTATTTCATTTCTAAAATATATTCAAGTACAAATCCTGTGATGCTATACCAAATAAAATACCAAATGTAGTCTTACAAGTAGTTATTGAATATTTTCAGTTAGCGAATAAATATATTTTCAGTTAATTGAGATATAAGCTAATAACTTGACTTTCTTATCCCCTGCCTATAATGTTCTTAGGACAAAATAGTAAAATCTTACATATAACGTTTAAGCAAAGTAACAAATAAAAATGATAATATATATTTTATTCATTTATTCATAAGTTCAAATAGTGTTTTGATTTATGATGACTTTGAGACTATAAACTTTTTAATATATCTACTTTATTAGAAATCCCTTACTGTACTCAGTAAGCCTCATATTCTCCGATCCCCCAGCAATTCTTAGGCCTTAACCTCTTTTTGGCAGACTAGTATTTCCCTGTGGTTTACCATCAAAGTGCTAGCATTGCCTGTCGGTTTTATTTTTCAGGTTGTTCTGTGCCAGCAGCCCTAAACAAGTCAAATATACTTGAGCAAATAATTTTACAGTACAAAATCTCTTGTTCAGGAGAAATCAAGCTGCCTTCAGTATTTTCTTGTTTCCAAAGAAGCTAATGATACATATATAGTAAGACTGGAAAATGTCTCCGACAGAATAGCTTTTTTTTCCCTTGTAATTATAGAATTAGCACTAGTAAGAAATGAATTGAGGCATACACAATCTTCACACTTTGAAGCTAATTTTATCCTGTTTTCACATTTGCATAGAAAATTGTTTTGGTTGTCAAATGAACAAAATAATAGTTAAAAAAAAAAACACCAAAAAATATAATGAAAAAGGAGAGCTGCTTTCCATAACAACTATGGTTTTATAAAACCAACAAAGTTTGCAAAAATTTGTAGACAACTTTCCAATATATCACTTGAATCTTTGGATTAATATTCCTATGCATTAGGCCTCTTTCACACTTCCGTCCTTTCAGATCCGTCACAATCCGTCAATTTTTGAGAATGCAGGATCCTGCATTTTCACATAGACTTGTATTAGCGACAGATTGTGACGGATGGCTATCCGTTTCATCCGTCGTGCACTGGATCCGTCGGAAAATAGCGGTCCGTCGTGCAATGAAAACGTTCATTGTAATGTTTTTTGTGCACATTGGAAAATCGGTCAGCGACGCATTCTGCGCTGCCCGTCGTCGGCTACAATGGAAGCCTATGGACGCAGGATCCGTCGCTGACCGTCACACACAGGAATCCAGCGATGGATCCAGTTTTTCCCTTCTGAGCATGCCTGGAAGGATTTTCAAGTCCAGGAAAAAGTGTCTCTCTCTCTCTCGTCCCCAGACATTTGAATTCCGGAAATTTTTCCCTTGAAAAATCACAACGACACATCCGTCATTTCACAGGATTCGTCGCACACGTTTTTCACTATTTTCATGTCATCCGTAGATACATCATTTCACTGCACGTCGAAGGAAACCAAAAAACGCAAGTGTGAAAGTAGGCTTACTTGAATATTTGAAGTGTAGTCTGATGTATTTACACAGGCAATGGAGAAATTAAGTTCTTAGACTTCTCCGCACCTGTGCTGCGATTCTCTCATGCGAGACAATCGGAGCACAGTAAACTGACACTCGGCTCAAACTCTGGCAGAGTTTGAGCCGAGTATCATAAGCATTATTGGCCCAATTCTCTCGCATGATAAAATTGACGGCTGTGTGACCAAGCCTAAAGGTACCTTCACACTAAGCGACGCAGCAGCGATACAGATAACGATGCCGATCGCTGCAGCATGGCTGTTTGGTCGCTGGAGAGCTGTCACACAGACAGCTCTCCAGTGACCAACGATGCCGAGGTCCCCGGGTAACCAGGGTAAACATCGGGTTGCTAAGCGCAGGGCCGCGCTTAGTAACCCGATGTTTACCCTGGTTACCAGTGTAAAATGTAAAAAAACAAACAGTACATACTCACCTTCGCGTCCCCCGGCGTCCGCTTCCTGCACTGACTGTGAGTGCCGGCCCTAACAGCAGAGCGGTGACGTCACCGCTGTGCTGTGCTTTCACTTTACGGCCGGCGCTCAGTCAGTGCAGGAAGCGGACGCTGGGGGACGTGAAGGTGAGTATGTACTGTTTGTTTTTTTACATTTTACACTGGTAACCAGGGTAAACATTGGGTTACTAAGCGCGGCCCTGCGCTTAGTAACCCGATATTTACCCTGGTTACCATTGTAAAGCATCGCTGGCATCGTTGCTTTTGCTGTCAAACACAACGATACACGGCGATCTGACGACCAAATAAAGTTCTGAACTTTAACCAACGACCAGCGATATCACAGCAGGATCCTGATCGCTGCTGTGTGTCAAACACAACGATATCGCTAGCCAGGACGCTGCAATGTCACGGATCGCTAGCGATATCGTTTAGTGTGAAGGTACCTTTAGAGTAAGAAGAGCCAACAAATGAGACACTAAATGAATAATCAGAGAGGTAGTAGGAGGTGAACCAAGAGAAAGTGATACACTGAAGGTTGACAGAGTAGAGCATAGTGAGAGAGGAGATGGTAATTAACAATGTCAAATGTTGTAGGGAGAAACTGGAAAATCAGAATCTAGTAATTATTAGTAGGCTTAGCTGTTAGTAGATCATTAGAAACTTTACAAAGGACAGTTTATGTATAGTGTAAGGACTTGAAACCAGATTATAAAGGGTCAAGAAGAGAGTTCCCTGAAAGAGAGCAGATTCAAAGAGAGTAGACCAAGCAATCCAGGAGTTTTGAGATGAAACGTAGATTAGAAACAGGTCTGTAATATCAGAGCAGTTCTGGTGAAGGGATGTTTTTTTTTAGTATTAGTGTTATGATTGAATATTTGAAAGAGAAGGGAAATATACCAGAAAGGAGAGAGGTTAAATATTTTAGTTAAGTGAATAGTGATGGCTGAGGAGAGCGACTGGAGGAGGTGAGAGGAAATAGGGTCACTGGTGCAGGCAGTGGGGGGAGACGAATAGATGAACTTGGTAACATCTTCCGTGACTAGTTCAAAGGCATCAAATGTATTTGATGAAGTGAGAGAAGGAAGAAAACCCTTTTATTAAGGGTTTGGAAGATATTTACTTGTTTACTATTGTCAATTTTTAACTTTAATAGATGGCCAGCTCATCAGCACTGAGATGTTTTTTTTCACTAAGCAAATATTCTTGTGATAGTTCTAGTTTTTATTAGAGGTGATCAGCTAGAAAGTAACAGTTCATAGCTGAAGCTTGTAATCTTGTTTGTGAACTGACCCATTTCTTTTGAACTGCAGATCAGATTACAGGATGGTTTTGTTCAGTGTTGGTTGAAATATGTTCAACAGTCTGATTAGTGAAATGAGATTTATGTTTCTGATGATTAGCATCAAACTTTGGAGTGTAGCAGCTATTTGAATTTTACCATTTCTTTAATGTGCAATGTTCTGAAAAATAAAGCAAAATATATATTTTATAATGGTTAAATATACTTTGTATACAGTATAGTTCAACTACTATTTGTATGAATTTATAAGGATGTGAATGGTCGACCACAGGTTTTGGCACAAGATAGTGTAAATAATCTTATTTATAATGTTGTATAGTAAATATCTTTGGTGGCTTACTATTCTGTACTTTATAGTCAATGACTTCTTGTGATAGACTTGTATTATATGATTAAATCAATAAGGTCAAGCGGGTCTGGAGCTTCTACTGCTTCTCTCAGCTCCCACATTCTTAGCCATAGTATATATTTTTTTATGCTTCCCTGTCCCTTGCCATTGGCACTTTATCTTATACTATACATTTTGTACATTATAATTTAACTTTAGACAAGCTTTTAAACTCCAATTATTTAAACCTTGGCAAAAAGGACATAAAATATGCTAAGTAGGTAGATGCAATGCCAGAAAGAAAAATATGCCAGCCGGCTCCGCATCAGTGTGCTATGTACAGATGTCAAATTGGACAATTAAAACAGTTGTGTAAAAACAAACATGTACAATTAAATGTCTCTCTTTTTTATATTTTTTTAACATTTTTTTAACAGAATTCACCATTCCAAAAAATTTTGAAATAGGAAATGCTTGATAGGTAGGTCCAAAGAAGCCAGCACAGCATATTACTGATGAATCACACGGAGTCTTGCACTTCTGCTTGCATCTCTACTATCACTCTCACTCTGTCCATTGAAACTCTGTGTTATGCACACACTATTACACTCATCTTCTTTAGTACTGCAGTTGTACAAATAGAAAAATTGGGCTTATTTGGCATACAAAAAAATACACCTCATTGGACATTTCATTTACAAGTATAAGTACATATGTAGTCAATTTAAAGAACTGACACATGACTTATTCCTTCCAAGGACCATACAAAGGACTAGGGGACATTCATTAGGTGTGGATGAAAGGTGTTTCAGGCAGCTAAATAGGAAAATGTTCTTTATAGTACTCAGTCAGTAGAATGCCACCAATTAATAATTGCAGACACTATATCAACATTTAAAAAGTGAAAGATGCTTTTATCCCAACTGTTATTGATGGTTTTAAATAATGTAGAAATAGATAATGAATAACTGGTCAAGGCAAGGTTAAATTTGATGGACGTACCGTACTTTGAGGATTATAAGACGCCCGCCAAATTTTAGGGAGAAAAATAGAGAAAATCTTTTTTAATAAAATGGTGGTGCTACTTATTAGATGTGCCTCTTATTTCATATGGGGGGTGGCAGCTGTGGTGGTGTGGGGTCCCAGGGCCGCTGCTGGCGGAGGCAGAAGTGGGGCGATGCTGTGGACTCTAGGCTGGGAGGAAGGAGTGTTTGGAGGTGCGATGCTGCAGCAAATTAGCATAATTCCAGGGTATGATTGTAAGGTCAGGTTACCCTTTTTTGTATCTCCAAGTGCCCCTCTTAGATCTTTTTCTGATTCCTAAACCTTTATTTTCTCTTTGGTTTTTCTCTTATGAACTGATGTGATATCTTTCTAATGTATTTAGAAAATTAATAAAGTATTTTTCTTACTAATTTGCATCTGTGTATACAATGTATACTGCGAAAGAGAAGACTGAGAGCTGACTTAATAGCGGTCTGCAAATATCTGAAGGGCTGTCACATTGTTGAAGGATCAGCTTTGTTCTCATTTGCACAAGGAAAGACCAGAATCAATGGAATGAATCTGAATTGTGGAGGCACAGATTAGATATTAGAAAAATACTTTTTGACAGGGTGATCAATGCGTGGAACAGGCTGCCAGGAGAGGTGGTGAGTTCTTCAATGGAAGTCTTTAAACAGAGGCGGGACAGACGTCTGTCTGGGATGATTTAGTGAATCCTTCATTGAGCAGGGGGTTGGACTAGGTGATCCAGGAGGTCCCTTCTAACTCTACCAATCAATGATTTTATGACTCTACGTATAGTCGTTGTCTTCATTATGCTGCTAGTTTAATAACCTTTTGTACATATAAGACAACTCCAATATACAAATGTTGTTTTATAAAGCTCATGTACATTATATTCTATGCATATGTAAGATGAGATAATAAATATTTTGTTTTTCATTAGCTAGAATGTATTCCTGTGTAGTGTTTCAGATTTACATATAATTGGCCACAACAAATCACATTACAACTTTGCATAGCAAGAATATAAAACAGTGTAGCTGGAGAACATGAAACTGTCTGCAGTTATCCGTAGTATCCATCCACAAGTCCCTCTTCCAATTATTCTGCATGTTAACAGAACAAGGTTGTCTAATAAGGTTCTGGAATGGCTCATTCAAGGACATATATTTTCCCAGGGAATCAGCTGTCATCCCAGGCTCCTACTAAACTTGTCATATCTGAACTTAAACTGATCTCACCTTTCAATGTGAAAGTCTTAAAAACAAATCTTTAGCTAACAAAATTATGGCATGTGTTTTATTTGTTTCCCTCTATCAGATCTCATTTTGATAGAAAGCAGAAGAACAGCTAAAAGACCATTATAAAAAAACTGGATATAGTTCAGTGATGTATGCTAATACCAAACTGAAAAAGAAGCATCCAGCCTACAAATTAAAAACTTCTTTCTGTTACCAATAAATAACCGTAAAGCACATCAGAAAATAATGTACAAACAAAACACTAACATGTTCCTGATGCACAGTGTCCACTTAATCATAATACTAATAATAATAATCTTTTATTTATATAGCGCTAGCATATTCCGCAGCGCTTTACAAACATTATCATTGCTGTCCCCAATGGGGCTCCCAATCTAAATTCCCTATCAGTATGTCTTTAGAATGTGGGAGGAAACCCACGCAAACATGGGGAGAACATATAAACTCCTTGCAGATGTCCTTGGTGGGACTTGAACCCAGGACTCCAGCGCTGCAAGGCTGCAGTGCTAACCACTGAGCCACCGTGCCCCTCATCATACTATATGTATTTGTGCCTTTAACTGCATGCAAGATTTCACATAAACTAAGACAAATGCACATAATTGAGAACAATGGTGCTAAATGTTGCTCTACTTTTCTCAACATGTATGATGGAATCTGATGGCAGCTTGAAAGTAGATCTGAACATAATCTTACACAAATGTCTGTTACAGTTGTGTCAAAAAGTGTTTCCCCCTTCCTGATTTCCGATCTTTTGCATATTTGTCACACTTAAATGTTTCAGATCAAAAAACAAATTTAAATATTAGACAAAGATAACACAAGTAATCACAAAATGTAGTTTACAAATGAAGGTCTTTATTATTAAGGGAAAAAGAAATCCAAACCTACAGGGTCATGTGTGAAAAAGTGATTGCCTCATAAATCTAATGACTGGTTGGGCCTCCATTAGCAGCAACAACTGCAATCAAGCATCTGTGATAAGTGGCAATGAGTCTTTTGCCATTATCTATATGCAGTGGGTGATGTCTCAAATACTGCAGACCATCAGGAAATTAGACCAAAAAAAGTATCATCGATAGGCCCGTCCAAAAAATAGATAAAATCTTCAAATTTTATTCCATAAGAATCAAACAAATCTAAATGCTGGATATAGAAAAAAAAACACGAATGCATTTCTGGCTCTGTCTTCGCCCTTAGTCATAGAGAATGTATGTGATTCTCTATGTCAAAGGGCGCACACAGTGCCAGTGTGTTTTTTATATCAGGAGTATGTGGATTTTAGTTGTTTGATACCTTTGGAATAAAATTTGAAGATTTTATCTATTTTTTGGATGTACCGATCTGTATTACTTTTTTGGACTAGCAAAAACTTAGAGTAAAGTCAAAAGGAACAGCCATGAAGTCACCGCAATATGGACAAAAGCTGCAATGGTTGACCATAATAGGCCTGGACCCATCTACTTCTTAATTTACTATTCTGGAAAATTTGTCAGACGTTTTCTGTTCACTTATGCTGTTATGTGGCTTCATATATACTGTATGTATTCTCAATTACATCGTGTGATTTGGATGATGAATGAAATGCTTTTTCTTTGCAGCACCCTTTAGCACTGAGAAATAGCATGCAGGACAGAGGTTAAATTGTCCATGTTTACAAAGAATTAGAGGGCACGTTAGAAGGAGCAATGGGAGTTAAGAGCTTGGACTACATTATTAATGATTTATAGATCTTGGAGTAGAGTAGATCCATGGAGATATTCCCTCTTTTAGAGATTTGTTATCGTATCAGTTTATGAGCTGCCACATTTACATTTCTTATTATTTTAAATTAACTTTTAACCTTTTTAACCAGCATGTCTAAAGTACCTCAGGAGCATGTATATCTTTGACATCTATGACAACAAACATTTTTCATTAGACTGGAAGTTAGTAATTTATAAGCTGTTTTCACTACTTAAACATGTGCAATGACCACATTGTTCACTTAACAGATTTGACCTTTGTGCTATTATGGTCAAGTGGCGATTTATTAAGCAAGCCAAGCTATAAACTTGGAGTTACTTTTCCTATATTTTTTCTTTTTTTATACATCTATTTTATTGTTTGTTTTTCATATGCGCCCACCAGAAGTAGGAACAAATGGTCTCCTGACTTCCATTCCCTGTTCTTGGAATGAGCTATGTTTGTAGGCTTTTTACACTACCCTATTCACTTCTGTGCTTATTAGTTACTATTATTATTTACTATTATAGCACCATTTATTCCATGGTGCTTTACATGTGAGGAGGGGTATATATAATAAAAACAAGTACAATATCTTAAACAATACAAGTCACAACTGGTACAGTAGGAGAGAGGACCCTGCCCATGAGGGCTCACAATCTACAAGGGATGGGTGAGTATACAGTAGGCGAGGGTAGAGCTGGTGGTGCAGCGGCGCAGCTTTCGATGGTAGGCGAGAGTCTGATATGTTGTGGTAGAGGGTTCCAGAGTAGGGGTGATGCGCGAGAGAAATCTTGTATTAGATTGTGGGAAGAGGAGATAAGAGGGGAGTAGAGAAGGAGATCTTGTGAGGTTCAAAGGTTGCATGCAGGTAAGTACCAGGAGACGAGGTCACAGATGTATGGAGGAGACAGGTTGTGGATGGCTTTGTATGTCATGGTTAGGGTTTCGTACTGGAGTCTCTGGGCAATGGGGAACCAGTGAAGGGATTGACAGATGGGAGAGGCCAGGGAATAGCAGGGGGACAGGTGGATTAGTCGGGCAGCAGAGTTTGGAATAGATTGGAGGGGTGTGAGAGTGTTTGAGGGGAGGCCACAGAGCAGAGGGTTGCAGTAGTCAAGGCGGGAGGTGATCAGGGTATGGACTAGGGTTTTTGCAGATTCTTGGTTTAGGAATGTATGGTTGCGTGAAATATTTTTGAGTTGAAGGTGGCAGGAACTGGAAAGGGCTTGGATATGTGGTTTGAAGGAGAGATCGGTGTCAAGGATTACCCCGAGGCAGCGAGATTTTGGGACAGGGGAGAGTGGGCAGCCGTTTATTGTAATGGATAGGTTCGTTGTGGGGTCGTGTGAGATGGGGGAAAGATGATGAATTCTGTTTTGTCCATGTTAAGTTTTATAAAGCTAACGGGGAAGAAGAATGAAATAGTGGACAGACATTGAGGGAATCTGGTCAGTAGGGAGGTGATATCTGGTCCAGAGATGTAGATCTGTGTGTAATTAGCTGCTTCACTGTGCAGATATGTCAAAGATGCTTAAAGAATTGGGGAGTGGGCTCGCTTTTTTTTATATTATTTGCCTTTGTGCAATATGATCATGGGCTCATGATGTTTTTTTGGCATCTGCGGCCTAACAATCTCCCCAAATCTATACTCCTACTAAGCTAATCATGCATATGTATAGTGGAGTCAGTTGGTGAAGCTGTTGACAAAAGTCTAAAGTGTTAAATGGAATCTGACAGCAGGTTTTTGCTATTTAATCTGAGGATATCAAAATGTAGGGGTTAAAACACTGAATTCAGCCATATGTCACTTATCAGGTGCTGTTGTTTACTTACAATGAAGGTTTTAGCACCAGAATTTTATCAGTGCTGCACTAGGTCTCACACAAAAAGTCTCAAAAATGTGTTTTGGCGCACTTAAAAATACACTTGGGAACTGGAGTGGAGTTGAGTTGCACAATTTTTTTTAAAAGAGCCACAGTTGTTGGATCAAGCTAAACATGCAAAATTGCTAGACTCCGCCAACAAAGCATTAAAAAACCAGGTGAGCACATGAAATAGACTTAAAAAAGTCACAAACAGAATAATGAATTGGATATCAACAAAAAAAGGTGCAAAATGCTCAAAGCTAGACAAAAAACAGAGGCAAAGGCAATGAATGAAAGCAACAGAGAACAATAGATTCAGAGAAAGATACTTTCAAATGACCTTGCCTGTTATAAAAGAACAGAATGACACTCACTGAAAGCAAGTCAGGATATATATTTTTGTTAGGGTATTCTCCAAACTCTAGCTCTATATAGTTTCTCTTGGGTAAATGAAGAATAACACAACTATTGTTGCTTTTCCTAATGATAAACAATGCAGAAGGCTCAATCATGAAGAGTTTGATTCATTTGTGACAGATTTTGTTACACAAAACTTTATTTCTTTATATACCCAAATAAACTGGACCAAAAATTGACAAGGTACAATTTTAAATTATTTTATACAGGTTTCATACCGTCAGTAATCTCCAGCCATGTTTAAACATATTTGAATACACTGACTGATTTTTCACTTGCCGTTTTTGAGTGCCCCTATATAGAGAACAAATGCAGTTCTGATACAGTTGTTAACCCCTTTCTGCCATTGGACGTACTATTCCGTCCATGTGGGGTGGGCCCTACTTCCCAAGGATGGAATAGTACGTCCAGCACGATCGGCCGCGCTCACGGGGGGAGCGCGGCCGATCGCGGCTGGGTGTCAGCTGCCTATCGCAGCTGACATCCGGCACTATGTGCCAGGAGTGGTCACGGACCGCCCCCGGCACATTAACCCCCGGCACACCGCGATCAAACATGATTGCGGTGTGCCGGCGGTAGAGGGAAGCATCGCGCAGGGAGGGGGCTCCTGCGTGCTTTCCTGAGACCCCCGGAGCAACGAGATGTGATCGCGTTGCTCCGAGGGTCTCCTACCTCCTTCCTCGCTGCAGGTCCCGGATCCAAGATGGCCGCGGCATCCGGGTCCTGCAGGGAGGGAGGTGGCTTACCGAGTGCCTGCTCAGTGCAGGCGCTGGTAAGCCTGCTTTGCTCTAAGTCAGATCGGTGATCTGACAGAGTGCTATGCAAACTGTCAGATCACAGATCTGTGATGTCCCCCCCTGGGACAAAGTAAAAAAGTAAAAAAAAAATGTCCACATGTGTTAAAAAAAAAAAAAAAAAAAAATTCCTAAATAAATAAATTAAAAAAAAAATTATTCCCATAAATACAATTCTTTATCTAAATAAAAAAAATCAAACAATAAAAGTACACATATTTAGTATCGCCGCGTCCGTAACGACCCCACCTATAAAAATGTATCACTAGTTAACCCCTTCAGTGAATACCGTAAAAAAAAAAAAAAAGAGGCAAAAAACAACGCTTTATTCTGATACCGCCAAACAAAAAGTGGAATAACATGCGATCAAAAAGACGGATATAAATAACCATGGTACCACTGAAAACGTCATCTTGTCCCACAAAAAACGAGCTGCCATACACCATCATCAGCGAAAAAATAAAAAAGTTATAGTCCTCAGAATAAAGCGATGCCAAAATAATTATTTTTTCTATAAAATAGTTTTTATCGTATAAAAGCGCCAAAACATAAAAAAATGATATAAATGAGGTATTGCTGTAATCGTACTGACCCGAAAAATAAAACTGCCTTATCAATTTTACCAAATGCAGAATGGTATAAAAGCCTTCCCCAAAAGAAATTAATGAATAGCTGGTTTTTGGTCATTCTGCCTCACAAAAATCGGAATAAAAAGCGATCAAAAATGTCCCGTGCCCGAACATGATACCAATAAAAACGTCAACTCGTCCCGCAAAAAACAAGACCTCACATGACTCTGTGGACTCAAATATGGAAAAATTATAGCTCTCAAAATGTGGTAACGCAAAAAATATTTTTTTGCAATAAAAAGCGTCTTTCAGTGTGTGACGGCTGCCAATCATAAAAATCCGCTAAAAAACCCGCTATAAAAGTAAATCAAACCCCCCTTCATCACCCACTTAGTTAGGGAAAAATTAAAAAAATTTAAAAAATGTATTTATTTCCATTTTCCCATTAGGGCTAGGATTAGGGCTAGGGTTAGGGTTAGGGCTAGGGTTAAGGCTACATTTAGGGTTGGGGCTAAAGTTAGGGTTAGGGTTTGGATTACATTTACGGTTGGGAATAGGGTTGGGATTAGGGTTAGGGGTGTGTCTGGGTTAGAGGTGTGGTTAGGGTTACCGTTGGGATTAGGGTTAGGGGTGTGTTTGGATTAGGGTTTCAGTTATAATTGGGGGGTTTCCACTGTTTAGGCACATCAGGGGCACTCCAAACGCGACATGGCGTCCGATTTCAATTCCAGTCAATTCTGCGTTGAAAAAGTAAAACCGTGCTCCTTCCCTTCCAAGCTCTCCCGTGCGCCCAAACAGGGGTTTACCCCAACATATGGGGTATCAGCGTACTCGGAACACATTGGAGAACAACTTTTGCATGGCTCTGCGTTATAAACTGTAGTGAAACACTTGGGGGTTCAAAGCTCTCACAACACATCTAGATGAGTTCCTTAGGGGGTCTACTTTCCAAAATGGTGTCACTTGTGGTGGGTTTCTACTGTTTAGGTACATTAGGGGCTCTGCAAACGCAATGTGACGCCTGCAGACCATTCCATCTAAGTCTGCATTCCAAATGGCGCTCCTTCCCTTCCGAGCCCTCCCATGCGCCCAAACGGTGGTTCCTCCCCACACATGGGGTATCAGCATACTCAAG
The DNA here is from genome assembly GCF_051348905.1 of Ranitomeya variabilis. Classification (NCBI taxonomy): domain Eukaryota; kingdom Metazoa; phylum Chordata; class Amphibia; order Anura; family Dendrobatidae; genus Ranitomeya; species Ranitomeya variabilis. Next base: position 322,062,814 of record NC_135236.1, read on the forward strand.
ACAAATTGGACAACAACTTTTGTGGTCCAATTTCTCTTGTTACCATTGGGAAAATACAAAACTGGGGGCTAAAAAATAATTTGGGGGGGAAATTTTTTTATTTTTTATTTTCACGGCTCTGCGTTATAAACTGTAGTGAAACACTTGGGGGTTCAAAGTTCTCACAACACAACTAGATAAGTTCCTTGGGGGGTTTAGTTTCCAATATTGGGTCACTTGTGGGGTATTTCTACTGTTTAGGTACATTAGGGGCTCTGCAAACGCAATGTGACGCCTGCAGACCAATCCATCTAAGTCTGCATTGCAAATGATGCTCCTTCCCTTCCGAGCTCTGCCATGCGCTCAAACGGTGGTTCCCCCCAGATATCAGGTATCAGCGTACTCAGGACAAATTGAACAACAATATATAGGGTCCAATTTCTCCTGTTACCCTTGGAAAAATACAAAACTGGGGGCTACAAAATAATTTTTGTGGAAAAAAAAATATTTTTTTATTTGCACGGCTCTGCGTTATAAACTGTAGTGAAACACTTGGGGGTTCAAAGCTCTCACAACACATCTAGATGAGTTCCTTAGGGGGTCTGCTTTCCAAAATGGTGTCACTTGTGGGGGGGTTTTACTGTTTAGGTACATTAGGGGCTCTGCAAACCCAATGTGACGCCTGCAGACCATTCCATCTAAGTCTGCATTCCAAATGGCGCTCCATCCCTTCCGAGCCCTCCCATGCGCCCAAACGGTGGTTCCCCCCCACATATGGGGTATCAGCGTACTCAGGACAAATTGGACAACAACGTTTGGGGTCCAATTTCTCCTGTTACCCTTGGGAAAATAAAAAATAGGGGCGAAAATATCATTTTTGTGAAATAATGTTTGTTTTATTTTTACGGTTCTGCATTATAAACTTCTGTGAAGCACTTGGTGGGTCAAAGTGCTCACCACACTCTAGATAAGTTCCTTAGGGGGTCTACTTTCCAAAATGGTGTCACTTGTGGGGGGTTTCAATGTTTAGGCACATCAGTGGCTCTCCAAACGCAACATGGCGTCCCATCTCAATTCCAGTCAATTTTGCATTGAAAAGTCAAATGGCGCTCCTTCGCTTCCGAGCTCTGTCATGCGCCCAAACAGTGGTTTACCCCCACATATGGGGTATCGGCGTACTCAGGACAAATTGTACAATATCTTTTGGGGTCCATTTTCTCCTGTTACCCTTGGTAAAATAAAACAAATTGGAGCTGAAGTAAATTTTGTGTGAAAAAAAGTTAAATGTTCATTTTTATTTAAATATTCCAAAAATTCCTGTGAAATACCTGAAGGGTTAATAAACTTTTTGAATGTGGTTTTGAGCACCTTGATTAGTGCAGTTTTTAGAATGGTGTCACACTTGGGTATTTTCTATCATATAGACCCCTCAAAATGACTTCAAATGAGATGTGGTCCCTAAAAAAAAAATGGTGTTGTAAAAATGAGAAATTGCTGGTCAACTTTTAACCCTTATAACTCCCTAACAAAAAAAAATTTTGGTTCCAAAATGGTGCTGATGTAAAGTAGACATGTGGGAAATGTTACTTATTAAGTATTTTGTGTGACATATCACTGTGATTTAATTGCATAAAAATTCAAAGTTGGAAAATTGCAAAATTTTTGCCAAATTTCCATTTTTTTCACAAAGAAACGCAGGTAATATCAAAGAAATTTTACCACTATCATGAAGTACAATATGTCACGAGAAAACAGTGTCAGAATCACCAGGATCCGTTGAAGCGTTCCAGAGTCATAACCTCATAAAGGGACAGTGGTCAGAAATGTAAAAACTGGCCTGGTCATTAACGTGCAAACCACCCTTGGGGGTGAAGGGGTTAATCGTCTCTTCAGTGCCACTGCTGACTTGAAGATTAGCTTGACTTTAAGGAGATGTCCACTATTTGGACTACTTCTTGTCATACCCCATGTTTGGCCCTGATAAAATGATACTTATACTCCCCTCCCGTGCCGGCTTAGTTCCCACAGTGTCGGAACCTGCTCTCCCTGGGAATCTCGAGCGGTACCCAATCAGCACTGGCGTCATGGTCTCCGCCTTCGGACAAATTGAACATGATGAGGATGTCCAAGATGAGCTGCAGCCCAGACTTCCACTTCATGTTCAATTTCTCCGAAGGCAGTGACAGTGATGCTAGCACTGAGCACTGATTGGGCGCCAGCATCACATGTCACAACATCATGCAAGAGCCCCAGTGAGAACGAGTGCAGACACTGCGGGAATGGTGATGGAGCAGGAAACGTTTATAGGCTTTATTGTTTTATGGGGGCCAAACATTTTGATCAAGAAGAGGTTTTCCTAGTTGTGGACAACCCCTTTAACTGACGAAAGTGTAAGTTTAGCATTTTACTTGAGAAGTGCCTGCAAGTCTGATTACTGTAGGTACTGCGCCTCTCAGATATCTACACTTGGAGAATCTGTAAAATGGAATTTTTATTTAACCATTATATGGTTAATAAATGCAACATACTATACTGCAAATACACCATATCATTCTGTATGTTATGAAAACTATACAGTATATTCATATTTAGCAATGCAAGCTTTCACTTTTTCAGGATGTTGTTTGCTTGCATGACCCTCTTAAATGGAAGCTGCCACCAGGTTCTCTCCATATCAAGTAGTATGTAGCATTCTAGTATGCTGTAACAGAGCATGTACAGGTGCTGGCCTCACTTTGTATGGGGAAAACCTGGTGACCGGTTCCCTTTCATTGAGTTTGATGGGAGCTTTGGAAACTGTGGAAAGTGCAATGTCTAGGAATCATCTTTCAAGACTGTGACATATGCTGCGAATATGCCACCTTGGGGAATATCATTGTCTATGAACCACAGATAATGAATAGAGATCGGCGGACACCTGGATGTTCAGGTTCGGCTGAACAGTTACAAAAAGTTTGGGTTTGGGTACCAGAACAGTACCCAGACCTGAACCCGGACCCCATTCACTTGAATGGGGGGCCTAAACATCCAGTGTTTGCCATGCTGTCATGTGCAGTCACGCCGTAATCCATGTCTGGGGAATAATTCGTTTTCAACCTGGACAGTGCCAAGATGCGATCGTCCAGGCTGTGAACCACTTGTGACTGAACTGCTGCGAGTGCAGCCTCAGTGACCAGTGTTGAATTCATTGAGGTTACCTCCGGTCACTGAGGCTGTGTTCGCAGCCAGGCTGATCTGCGGTGACCTCTGTGAGATCCCTGCTAGCAGCATGAGAGTTTTTCTCCCTTGCTGGTTGTCAAAAATGGGGGGACCCACGTCATTTTTTAAATTATTTATTTAATTAAAAAATATGAAGTGGGGACCCCTCTATTCTTAATAACCATCAGCCGCTCCTGCTCTCGCTGATGTTAGTGGCAGCAGGCGTCGAATAATGGGAGCTGTATTCCCATCAGCTGATGCCAGTGACCAGAGGTAAACTTTATACCTCTGATTACAGCTGAGCACTCACGATGTCTTTTAACAGTGTGGGAACCACAGCTCTCTGACCGGTGGGGATGATTTCACTGCTGATCAGAAGTGGTGTATGCCGCTCTGTCATGCACATGACAGCATGACAAACACCTGGTGTCTGTGTCTGTTGTTTGTGCCAGAACAGTAGGTATTCGGTAGAGATGCCAAACTTTACAATTCGGGTTCGCCCATCTCTAATAATGAATGGTATGGCATTGTGTTGACTTTTGCAAAATGACAAACTCTGCCCTACTATATTTTGTTAACATTGCATAGGCAAATGCAGATCAGATTTAACTGACCAAGCTAAGTCACTCATATGCATTTCACATCAGTTAATAAAATATGATAAAACATCAGGGAAAGGCTAAATATTTAAGTGATACAGCACTTTGCATCACAGACTTTTTGCCTATTAGCAATAATCCATCCCACATCATATGTCGTTACCTCATAAGCCCACTGACCCGAAGCATTGCAGTTACTTTTCTGCTACATTTTGTGCAGTAACCTATAGCATCATATTCTGCAAGCTCTCTTACATGCACTCGAAAATGTCTCCTTTAATCAACTTGAAATGAAAGGAATGCGGCAGAAGAGACAAATGTTTTTATTGCTTGGTCCTGTGGGCCGCCTTGGGAATCACTTCGGAGTGTGCATTCAGTTATGATGATACTGGTTATATGATACAGAAATAGACTTCACATGTCAGCTCTGTATCTGAACTGAAGCCTATAAACACTCAATATTCTTTCCGCTCATTTCACTCTAATAACCATTTCCTCCTTTAATGTAACGCATTGAATTAATACAGGAGAAATTGTAATTGAAAAGGATGGCCTTCCCCTTGACGTAAATTGATAGCCACTGGGAAGATTCCTATTAATTATAATAATTATTAGTAAGGAATAAAAAGGGAAGTGCCAATCAGATGCAGATTTTGATGCTCAAATTCTAGGGTACTGCCACAGCATATAATTTAGCTTTAAGGTTGGACAAATTATGTGCAGTACAATATGCTGGATACTGGTCTGTATATCCTTTTATCACACAATTAACATTTACATCAGCAGCTTTAGGCTGGTTTCTCACAGCCGTGTTTTTCGGCATGACCACAATGCACAGGCTGACAATGGGTTTCCTGATATTATTATTATTATTATTATTGCACCATTTATTCCATGAAGCTTTACATGTGAGGAGGGGTATACATAATAAAAACAAGTACAATAATCTTAAACAATGCAAGTCACGACTGGTACAGGAGGAGAGAGGACACTGCCCGCCAGGGCTCACATTCTACATATGATATGAACTGAATAGCATTATTTACATATATTAGTATATTGAATTCGAATCAGTATCTGGTCATTGACTGTGGTGAACATAGTAAGAAATAAATGCTGTAAAGAAAGCATGCACATATATCTATATTGGAGATGAATAAATCTGCCAATATCTAATTTGCCAAATTCTATTTAATTTGGCAGGAAAATTTGATTTACGTTGAATTTATTCAATGCAAATTCAAATACTGGTAAAAGGCTATTAAATTCTGAGGTTTAGCTAGACGACTGAGCATAATAAACAGAGGGGAAAAAAATACATAATATTATGCTCCTCTAACTCCTCAACTGTCCTAATACTACAGGGTCATGTCTGGTCCTCTGTGGGTTCTCTTGCTTCAGTTGTTGTGAACTCTATTTTTGGGCTCCCTCTAGTGGTCACAAGCGGTACTGGGTAGTGTTGTCTTTCTGCAGGTTGCTTCATCAGCTGGTTCGTTATCCTTGGTTGGTTTCCTATTTAGCCCACCTGGATACTCAGTTCCTTGCCTGCTATCAATGTATTCAGTGCTCTTCAGATTCCTTGTGATTACCTTGCTCCCAGCCTCTCCAAGACAAGCTAAGTTTTTGTCCGTTCATTTTTTGATTATCAGCATTCATTATGTTTCTTGTCCAGCTTGCTAGGATGTGATTTCCTCGCTTGCTGGTTGCTCTAGGGGACTGAGTTTCTCCCCCCACACCGTTAGTTGGTGCGGGGGTTCTTGAATCTCAGTGTGGATATTTTGTAAGGGTTTTTTACTGACCGCACAGACCCCTTTACTATTTTCTGCTACCTAGTATTAGTGGGCCTCATTTGCTGAATCTGTTTTCACCCCTGTGTATGTGCCTTCCTCTTACTTCACCGCTATTATTTGTTGGGGGCTTCTATATCTTTGGGGATTATTTCTCTGGAGGCAAGAGAGGTCTTTCTTTCTCTCCAGGGGTAGTTAGTTCCTCAGGCTGGCTCGAGACGTCTAGGAATTTTTTAGGCACGTTCACCGGCTACTTCTAGTGTGTTTGGATAGGTTCAGATTTGCGATCAGTTCAGTTTGCCACCTCCCTAGAGCTTGTCCTATGTTTGTTACTTAGCTGGAGTAATTCGTGATCCTCAACCACTAAGGATCATAACGTTCAGTCTTCTCTGCCATCTTGTTTGGTCTCCTGTGCATCCAGTGCAAACTAGGTCTCATGCAATGTCATGACATGCAACACCCTTTGACATCAAAATGTCACATGAGGTCTTCTCAGCACCATTGGTCATAGAGTATAGACAGAAGAGACGATTGGAGATGGTGGAGGAAGTGAGCCAGTGAATGACTGGTTGAGAACTACAGTAGGGTGAAAATCGAGCATGTGGTTGTGGGTTTTTTTAATTTTTGACTCCAATCAAGCAAAAAAGGAAACCATGTTTACCAAGCAGGTTGACATTTCTTGGATTCCAGCTAATCAAATCACAAAGAAATGGGTTTTTGTAAATAGAATTTTTTGTGAGATTTAAAGCAGATTCAATATTTCTGAATTTGATTTGCTGTATTTCTAGTCTATACACATATATTGGAACTCTGCTAGTTAAAGTTTAAATTACTTAAAGTGTCTTCTTTTTTTCTCAACCAGGATAATATATTTAAGCTTGTGGATTCAGGTTTTGAAAATGGTAGAGGAAAAAGTCCTTACGACCCAAAGCTATTAACTGCATCAATTTTGATCGGTAAGTAAACACATTGTGACAAAAATATCACTGTATAGTTACAGGTAACTGCAGTAGATAATTGCACTTATAATATGTTATTTACAATCAGATCACATGTACATATAGTTTAAACATAAGTGATAAATTGGATTGTTCTCATTTGATTTGGGAGGTACGCCTACATGGTTTTAAAGGGATGGGAACCATAATTGGATTTTTTTTTGTGTGAATCAAGTGACCATTTTCATGAACAATTTGTGATTGCCCTTTCCTTTTAGGAGACATAGTTAAAGATATATAAGCTGGGGCAGAAATGTCTATTTCTTGGAGAAATCAAGGTTAAACAAATGTATTATTGATTTATACTGTTTAATAATTCTAGAAATAACATGCATGAGGAACTGCAGTTATTGGTCCTCGTTGTGCAACAAACTGAACTGGGTTACATACTATAATACTAATTGTATAACTGCATTGAGTTTATGGTAGTATTTAATGTTTTATTTTACAGTGCAATTTGCAGTTTTGCTACAGTATGTAACTATTATTGGTTTGCAACAACGTATTTAATTTAAAGTGTAAGTGAGAATACATCTGTTCTCCAGTTACATTTGGTTTTATAATTCACTCTTTCCAGAGACAGTTTCCTTGAAGCCAATTCTTGACCTTCCGGCTTGAAATGGCAACAATTTCTTTGAATATTTCACAGTTAATAACCACAGACTGGTTTCCTGTAAGGATTATTTCAGTCAAATACAAGCTTTTAGATTTAAAAAGGTTCATTCACAATAAATATTGTAAATGATTTTTTGATATTGAGAACTATACTTTTTGTGTTAAAAACCCTTTGATTACTTGTGTGAATTTCCTGAATTGCGCTAAAGGGAAGCAGAAAACTAGTTGCTAGTGATATAATATATATATATATATATATATATATATATATATATATATATATATATATATAGTGGTAGATCGGCTCACTCTACACAGAGGTAGATACGGGTACACTGCGGCCTTAATAAGAACTTTCTTTGGTTTCTTATAGGCAGTATAAACCAAGGTGTAGTACAGAAAATACAGTCCTCTGGGCAAAAAACAGGAAACCAAAACAAAATGGTGGCAGAAAAAAACAGTCCTTCTGAAGGCAGGATTCCTTTTGCTCACCACTAGCAGAACACACACGGTTCAGGTTTTAGCATATGACTCATGCATGAACACTTTTTCTGGAGTGCTTCCTCTCCAGGCACAGTGAACACTGCTGCATTTGGAAGCCAAGTATTTAAGCCCCAGACCATGTGACTCATCCATCATGTGACTGATCACATGATTGTAAACTTAAAAAAAACTGACCATCACATCCAAAGACTAAGTGTGAACAGGTGCTGAACCTAGAGTCACCAACTCATATACACTACAGCATACTGTACAGTATACACTACAGCATACTGTACAGTGTGCTGCCTTTTTGCTTGAGAGTATATGAGTTGGTGACGTCTATGTTTGGATGTCACGGTCAGTTTTTTGAAGTTTGTATTCTTTAGCCTTCTGACTGAGCACTCCGCCTTTTAGCCACAGGTGTTTTTAATCCCAGCAGGACCGCTACCCCTCCACAGAGATATAGATTTTAGTCTAACAGAGGATTTATGTTCCCATACAGATGAAGACTTAATTCTAAGTGAGGAAAGGCATTGCTAGGTCCTGGAAATGAGAAATGTCTTATCGTGGCTTCCAGGTACACATGAATTGGCCAATTTATGCTCTAAACTTTCTCAATTTTTCATATTTTTTATATTTTTCAAATTTCTAATGCAGTAATGCAATTCAATATTCATATTTCATATTTACATGCTATGGCACTACAGTGTGATCACATGATCACACTGTAGCGCCATAGCATGTAAATATGATGTGATATCACACAGGTCCTGTCAGGACACGGTGGTGTCAGCTCTGCACGTGAAGTTATGGTGGACATTCTTCCACCTGCTCTGTGAATGAACACATAAAACCAGCCTATTTATGCAACTTTAGTTTAAGCCTCACAACACTTTACTGTGCTGGAGGAAAATACTCTGGCTTTATATCACTGATGCCATTAGGCATAGTGACACATGTCTCCCCTCCAGTACTTTGCCACAATACATATATATATATATATATACAGTACAGACCAAAAGTTTGGAAACACCTTCTCATTTAAAGATTTTTCTGTATTTTCATGACTATGAAAATTGTACATTCACACTGAAGGCATCAAAACTATGAATTAACACATGTGGAATTATATACTTAACAAAAAAGTGTGAAACAACTGAACTTATGTCTTATATTCTAGGTTCTTTAAAGTAGCCACATTTTGCTTTGATTACTAATTTGCACACTCTTAGCATTCTCTTGATGAGCTTCAAGAGGTAGTCACCGGGAATGGTTTTCACTTCACAGGTGTGCCCTGTCAGGTTTAATAAGTGGGATTTCTTGCCTTATAAATGGGGTTGGGACCATTAGTTGTATTGTGCAGAAGTCTGGTGGATACACAGCTGATAGTCCTACTGAATAGACTGTTAGAATTTTTATTATGGCAAGAAAAAAGCAGCTAAGTAAAGAAAAATGAGTGGCCATCATTACTTTAAGAAATGAAGGTCAGTCAGTCCGAAAAATTGGGAAGACTTTGAAAGTGTCTCCAAGTGCAGTGGCAAAAACCATCAAGCGCTACAAATAAATTGGCTCACATGAGGACCACCCCAGGAAAGGAAGACCAAGAGTCACCTCTGCTTCTGAGGATACATTTATCCGAATCACCAGCCTCAGAAATCACAGGCTAACAGCAGCTCAGATTAGAGACCAGGTCAATGCCACACAGAGTTCTAGCAGCAGATACATCTCTACAACAACTGTTAAGAGGAGACTTTGTGCAGCAGGCCTTCATGGTAAAATAGCTGCTAGGAAACCACTGCTAAGGACAGGTAACAAGCAGAAGAGACTTGTTTGGGCTAAAGAACACAAGGAATGGACATTAGACCAGTGGAAATCTGTGCTTTGGTCTGATGAGTCCAAATTTGAGATCTTTGGTTCCAACCACCGTGTCTTTGTGCGATGCAGAAAAGGAGAAACGGATGGACTCTACATGCCTAGTTCCCACCGTGAAGCATGGAGGAGGAGGTATGATGGTGTGGGGGTGCTTTGCTGGTGACACTGTTGGGGATTTATTCAAAATTGAAGGCATGCTGAACCAGCATGGCTACCACAGCATCTTGCAACCGCATGCTATTCCATCCGGTTTGCGTTTAGTTGGACCATCATTTATTTTTCAATAGGACAATGACCCCAAACACACCTCCAGGCTGTGTAAAGGCTATTTGACCAAGAAGAAGAGTGATGGGGTGCTATGCCAGATGACCTGGCCTCCACAGTTACCAGACCTGAACCCAATCGAGATGGTTTGGGGTAAGCTGGGCCGCAAAGTGAAGGCAAAAGGGCCAACAAGTGCTAAGCATCTCTGGGAACTCCTTCAAGATTGTTGGAAGACCATTCCAGGTCACTACCTTTTGAAGCTCATCAAGAGAATGCCAAGAGTGTGCAAAGCAGTCATCAAAGCAAAAGGTGGCTACTTTGAAGAACCTAGAATATAAGACATAATTTCAGTTGTTTCACACTTTTTTGTTAAGTATATAATTCCACATGTGTTAATTCATAGTTTTGATACCCTCAGCGTGAATGTACAATTCTCAGTCATGAAAATACAGAAAAATCTTTAAATTAGAAGGTGTGTCCAAACTTTTGGTCTGTAATAAATAAAAAAAAAATAAATATATATATATATATATATATACACACACACACACACACACGCATAAAAACCATTCATATACCTTGTTCCTTACTACAAATCTGTTAAGGCATCTACCATATTTTTCGCTTTATAAGACACTCCTGATTGTAAGATGCACCTAGATTTTAGAGGAGGAAAATATAAAAAAATATATTTTGAGCCAAATAGTGTGCAAAAAACTTGCAGATGACGCACTGTTAGGGGATCTGTGGTAACGCACTGTTATGGGGGATCTGCAGGGTACACACTTATGGGAGAATCTGTGGATGACGCACTGTTATGGGGAATCTGCAGGGTACACACTTATGGAAGGATCTGCTGATGACACAGTTATAGGGGATCTGTGGTGATGCACTGTTATGGGGGATCTGTGGATGACACTGTTATGGGGGATCTGTGGATGACACACTGTTATGGGGATCTGTGGTGACACACTTATGGGGATCTGCAGGGTGCACACTTATGGGAAGATTTGCGGATGACACTGTTATGGGGATCTGTGGTGACGCACTGTTATGGGGGATCTGCAGATGACACACTTATGGGGGGATCTGTGGTGATGCACTGTGTCAGGACTCTGAACATTTTGATTACCTTCTGTGCATTACTGCCCTTTTCCAAGATGGCATCTTTGGTCTCATGTGCACTGTGTCTTCCTGCTATATAACTCCACCCCAGCCTATAGTCTGTGCTAGAGTATTCTGCCTTGCATCCAGCTCCTGATGACTCCCTGGCTTTGCACCTGCACCTGCACCTGTTCCTGTGAACCTGTGTGGAGATCCTGCTACTCAGCTCTGAGTTTCTGCTGCATACATTGGTTTCCAGTAATCCTCCATCTGGCTGCTTGTGTTTGTTTCCATCTGCATTTGCTGGACATGTAAGCTGTTGCTGCTCTGCTTAAACCTGAGACTTTTACCCAGGCCTCCCTTGTTGTGCTAAGATATTATTTGAACTGCCTTATAAGCATATCTATCTGTGTTTGGACTACCAAGGACTAGTGTTGAGCATTCCGATACCGCAAGTATCAGGTATCGGCCGATATTTGCTGTATCGGAATTCCGATACCGAGATCCGATACTTTTGTTGTATCGGGAATCGGTATTGGGGTCGGTATAATGTGTAAAATAAAGAATTAAAATAAAAAATATTGATATATTCACCTCTCCGACGCAGCCTGCACTTTACCGAGGGAACCGGCAGCCTTCTTTGCTTAAAATGCGCGCGTTTACTGCCTTCCGTGACGTCACGGCTTCTGATTGGTCGCGTGCCGCCCATGTAACCGCGACGCGACCAATCACACAAGCCGTGATGTAATTTTCAGGTCCTGAATGCCTAATTCTAGGCATTCAGGACCTGAAAATTACGTCACGGCTTCTGATTGGTCGCGTGCCGCCCATGTGACCGCGACGCGACCAATCACACAAGCCGTGACGTAATTTTCAGGTCCTGAATGCCTAATTCTAGGCATTCAGGACCTGCAAATTACGTCACGGCTTGTGTGATTGGTCGCGTCGCGGTCACATGGGCGGCACGCGACCAATCAGAAGCCGTGACATCATGGAAGGCAGTAAACGTGCGCATTTTAAGCAAAGCAGGCTGCCGGTTCCCTCGGTAAAGTGCAGGCTGCGTCGGAGAGGTGAGTATATCAATATTTTTTATTTTAATTCTTTATTTTACACATTAATATGGATCCCAGGGCCTGAAGGAGAGTTTCCTCTCCTTCAGACCCTGGGAACCATCAGGGATACCGTCCGATACTTGAGTCCCATTGACTTGTATTGGTATCGGGTATCGGTATCAGATTAGATCCGATACTTTGCTGGTATCGGCCGATACTTTCTGATACCGATACTTTCAAGTATCGGACGGTATCGCTCAACACTACCAAGGACTTATTCGTGTCAAGTATCCTCAAGAATAATTGTGCTTCATAGACTTTCTGTGTGATTGCATTTTCCTCTGAAGTTTCCTATAGACTGCTAATCTGCATTTAATATTTACTCCAAGTGTTGTGGACTTGAGTTTCTCTCAGCACCTGTTTGAATCACCGTGTGATAATATAGACTTTACCACTTATAAAACTGTGTCCTGTAGTTGTCTTGTTCCATGCAAAGAGTCTCCTGAGTTATCCATTAAAATCATTACACACTGTTATGGGGGATCTGCAGATGACACAGTTATAGGGGATCTGTGGTGACACACTGTTATGGGGATGCAACACCATACATTGTGCAGGGACAGATATCTGATTGGTGGAGGCAGCTCAGCAATATTTTCCTCCACCAATCAATATTTATCCCTGCAGAGAGGGAGGAGAATCTTGCTTTTTTCCTCCTCTGCTTTAGGGCTCTGTGTGCAGGGGAGCCCAGAATTCACCCTGCTGCCAGCTAGTATTTGCCGAGAACTACTGCAGTGCATGTGCAGATCGAGAGCTCAGTGACCGAGCGCTCCATCTGTGCATGCGCTGGTCGGCTGCCATTTTCTTGAAGTCCTGTGCAGTAGGCACAGGCGCTTATTCCAGAAACTGGAAACACCAGATATCAGAAGCACAATGGCGCTGCCCTGCACTATGCCGCCCGAACACCGGAGAAACCACACCAGCACCTCCAACTCCAGGCCCTCTGCACTGCCTCACAAGTGATCCTATCTCCTGCCAGCCCGCCCGCTCTGCAGCCACCGCCAGCACCACAGTAAGAGATTCAATCACTTTTTCCCTATTTTTTTTCACTATTCCGATTGTAAGATCCACACCCATTTCTCCCCCAGTTTGGAGGAATAAAAGTGCATCTTATAAGCTTAAAATACGGTACTTTGTGTTATGATCCGGTGACCTTGGAGCCGCATGAGATCTTCTCAGGAGTAGGTGGAACCTATACTGACCGCAATCCCTAAACTGACACCGCAACTAGAAGTAACCGTGGGATGTACCTAACAATCCTAGACACCTCGACACAGCCGGAGGACTAAATAACCCTATAGATGGAAATGGGAATCCTATCTTGCCTCAGAGCAGACCCCCAAAGGATAGACAGCCCCCCACAAATATTGACTGTGAGTATTAGAGGAAAGACACACGCAGGCAGAAAACAGAGTTTAGCAAAAGAGGCCACTCTAGCTAAATAGGAAAGGATAGGACAGAATGCTAAGCGGTCAGTAATAAAACCCTGAAAATATCCACAGCAGATAATACAAAAATTCCACCATCGAACTAAAGACATGGAACGTATCTCTGCATCTCCTGAGAATCCAACTTGACTGGAAAAATCCTGGCACAGTCAAGCTGGATAAGAAAAAACAATGAATAGCACTGATCTGTAAAGCACACTGCATGTGTGCTGCAGAAACAAAACCAGAAACTTATCTTTGTTGAATTGGCAGCAGGGCAGGAGGAACCAGACTGAGATCCAAACCTTCCAAGTACAATGGACAACAGGCAAGGGCTAATGAATCCTGCAACCATAAATACCCCAGTCAGCACTGCAATCAGTAGGGACACCTGCCCAGGATTGCAACCCAGGGACAACTGTATTACCACCATCAACCACCGGAGGGAACCCAAGAGCAGAATTCACAACAACTTTGCTTAGCACCAAGGACAAATAATGTTTTGTCCATATAGAGATGATTTTTCTTGAAATGAGCAAATTTAGGTGGAATTATTTTCTTCTTGAATTCTACAATAATCTGCATTCTGGAAAATATGGGCTTTCTGTAATTTGCTTTGTGAAATTAAGCAGACTGACAGCCAATTGTGGCCCCTGTGTTGCTGAACAGTAAAGGGCCAGTGAAAGATTAAATAGAATAAAAAGTTTAACACCAACCCACTTCTACTGCTCACTGTCTGCTATCCGGTTGTCAGTGCCTCCATTGCTCCACATTTCTGGCATGATTTTCACTCTAAACCATGACTTGAAACCACAATCAGACCTCGGAGGACACTGCACATGCACAGTTACCTCTGAGACCTGCAGCCAGAAGTCCTGTCTTAGATGGGACAACAAGCTGGATATGCAGCACAACAGAGGTGCAGAGAATCGGGCAGGAAGCAGCAAGCGATAGCAAGATAGGTGAGCTGACCACTTTGACTGTTCATACCGCTCCCTGTTTCTTGTCTGCTGTCCAGCTCTCCACAACTCCATCATGCCATATCTCCAGCCCCGTTTTCATTCTAAGACCATGACTTAAGGCCATGAACCGCAAAGTGACCCCTGGGCCTGCTTGCAGCTATAAGAAATGGCCTAGAATAAACACTGGGTTGGAGATTTTGTGCAAAGGGGAGGTGTGGAGGACTGGACAGCCAAAATGGAGGGTTGGAGAGGTGATCATTGAGGTGAGTATAATTTATTTTTTCTTTTTGCATCTTGCATTTATTATGCTCTGTTGTCTAGATATATCGCAGAGCATAATAGGGAACATTCAGTTCACGAATAGTGTTGAGCATTCCGATACCGCAAGTATCGGGTATCGGCCGATACTTGCGGTATCGGAATTCCGATACCGAGTTCCGATACTTTTGTGATATCGGGAATCGGATCCATATTCATGTAAAAAATAAAGAATTAAAATAAAAAATATGGATATACTCACCTCTCCAGTGGCCCCTGGACCTTACCGCTGTAACCGGCAGCCTCCGTTCCTAAGAATGAGCGCGTGAAGGGCCTTCGATGTCGTGGCTTCTGATTGGTTGCGTGCCGCTCATGTGACCGCTCACGCGACCAATCACAGGCCGCGACGTCATCGCAGGTCCTAAACTCCTCATTGAGGAGTTTAGGGCCTGCGATGACGTCGCGGCCTGTGATTGGTCGCGTGAGCGGTCACATGAGCGGCACACGACCAATCACAAGCCGCGACGTCATCGAAGGTCTTAAACTGCTCATTCTTAGGAACGGAGTCTGCCGGTTACAATCGGTAAGGTCCAGGGGCCCCCGGACGGGTGAGTATATCCATATTTTTTATTTTAATTCTTTATTTTTTACATGAATATGGATCCCAGGGCCTGAAGGAGAGTTTCCTCTCCTTCAGACCCTGGGAACCATCCAGGATACCTTCCGATACTTGAGTCCCATTGACTTGTATTGGTATCGGGTATCGGTATCGGCGATATCCGATATTTTTCGGGTATCGGCCGATACTATCCGATACCGATACTTTCAAGTATCGGAAGGTATCGCTCAACACTATTCACGAACGATAACTTCACAGCAAATCAAAGTTGTAGGGAAAATCCTCATAATGTTTTTTCAGATCTGCGCCTCTTATGATTTTTATATTACTAATAAAGTTATAGATGAGCAAATGTTTCCTATTGATTGGATTTTACATGTTTTTACATAGTTTTCTACTTACTAGATAATACTAAATATTATTTTTTTTGCAAGTTTACTACTATATGAATTGTATTAAAAATTTACTAACATATTGTGACACATTTTAGTAGCTAATACTATATCACTATTTAGACGTGCACTCTCTCATTGTTGTTCTGCACCTTTCGAACTGACCTTATGCATGCAGTGAAGGAACAGTAAGGTCCACTGATCATTTATATTAGGTTCCATCGATTTATTTTCTTTCTTTTTTTTCAGGCGCCTGTGGAGTAAGTGATAACAAAACAGGCATAAGGTTATATAAAGGTTGAGCAAAACATCAAAGTCACTTCAGCACTTCAGTGCTTCTCATTTTTATGTGTTTTTCTTAAAATTACATGGGCAGGGCTGTAATTAAGGGTATTTTTGTACTTCAAGTTGAAAACCACACACAAATTGTTAATAAGACTGCAGTGCTGGTACATTTTTGATCATATACCTCATACTGAGCTAGCCAGATAATTTATAGTACTGCTTACCTTTGATGTGAATTTGATTTAATTCAGTATTTTTGCTTATCTTATATTTGTAATATTAATTCATTTTTATACTTATTTTATTTATTAATGATAGTTTTCATATTTTAAGATCATATATGGCATTAATTAGTTGTATACAAGCTTATTGTTGATCTTTAGATATTACTTTTTTAGCTTTTACAACAGCTGTAGACTTTCTAAGTGAAAGTGATAAGGGCAGCATGGTGGCTCAGTGGTTAGCACTGCAGCCTTGCAGCGCTGGGGACCTGAGTACAAATCCCACCAAGGACAAAATCTGCAAGGATTTTGTATGTTCTTCCCGTGCTTGCATTGGTTTCCTCCAGGTTGTCCAGTTTCCTCCCACACTCCAAAGACATATTCATAGGGAATCTAAATTTTGAACATGGGAACAGTGCTGATAATATCTGTAAAGTGATGTGGAATTAATTGTGCTATACAAGTGACTAAAATAAATAGAGTTTTAATTTCAAATATGTTAACGAAAACCTAGTGCTTTTATATATTGATTTTTATTAAAGTTGGTTTCTCAATCACTCATTGTAGAAAAATCAAACCTGATTAATAATAAAAAAATTGGAATGAAATGCGTGGGTGAGTACAGTAAATAACTGACCTAGTGTAGGTCTTACCTTAGAACCAATTTCTCAGATATTGTAAGGACTCTAGTTCATTGATAAAAAGCACCTAACAAAAGATGTCCTTTATAATCTAAAGAGGTACAGGATACTTGTCCTATTTATTAATCAATACTGCCTGCAAGGTGACAACCATTTGTATACCATTTGGGTCAAATTTTTGTACCCTAATTTGTGTCCAATGAAAAATCGTTTTAGTATGCCTTCACAAATGATGTTTATTGGAAAAATGCCACTGCAGGTTTTGATCCAGTTTGCAAGCGAAAGCCAAGAATGTCATTAAAGTGACTGAGAATGTGTGGAAATGTGTGGATTTCTCCTTCTAGCTCACTTTAAAAACTGTTTTGCTAATAAATATTGTATGTGAAACCATCTTGGATGAACACGTGACATAAATGATAATTCAAAACAAATACACTTTGACTCTATATTACTTTTGTATAAAAGTTAATATAACGCATATGGATATTAACTAGAGATGAATCAATTGATTCAATGTTGTGTAGGATGGCACCATAGAGATCATGCAGAATCCTACCACTGCAACCACATGTAAAGAACCCGCACCTCTCCACCTTGTCTGATGTCACTATTATGTCTTAGGGATCACGTGGTACACTCTCCTCTCTTGCACCAATGTGACGTTCTGCACCCCCTGGGGAAATGTAAGATCAGCTTGGCACAGTTTTACACAGACATCCCCTGTCCACACCAATCCAGGAAGACACAATGAGTGAGAGGATGTGGCACCACACTTGGCAGGCTGATAGACCCCTTTCACTAGCACCAGTGAAGCAGAGCCTGGCCAGCCCAGTAGGACTGCAACAAATTCTGGGCAATAGCCCAGTCCGTTAATGGGATTATATCAGGGCAGAAACCAGCCCTGGTAACATGGAAAGTTAAGTAAAGATCATGGACGTGTGGATTTGTAGATCGAGATAAAAGAGCATCCCAAGGTTAAATTATATATGGTTAAATTATATATTTATTCATCTTAAGGGCACACTTGACAAAGCACTATAGACACAATGGTTATACATTTACATATACAATGGTCAGTTATGCAAATACAATAGCGGTAGTACAAAGTATGCAAAATATGAGAGTCAGGTACTGGTCAGATGAAAGGCCTGGCTTGCAGGGGAGGGGCCGTCACATGGGAGGCTGGTGGTCCCCTTTGTTCCTTCACTTCTTTCCATGTGCCTCCCCAGAGAAAATGCAATAGGCCATACTTCTCACGAGCATTTTGGGAAACTCCCCTAATGCCCTCTGGGCTGAGCTTAAATCCCCTCACCTTGCCTTTGGCAGCTAAAAATTCCAAAACGTAAGATGGCCATAGCTCCTTAATGGGCGGTCTCAGGAAGGCAGTTTTGACACCATTGAATCAGGCTGGGCCCCTGCTACACACTGAGACCAAAGACAGCTTCTGAGCTCCTACTAACCATTCTATATATCGCCCCACCCTGGGGTTCTAGAGCAGATCAAGACCCTGGAAGGTGTTCAACCCATTCCAGAGATCTCAAAAATGTATCTGGTGTGTGGCTAGGATGTACGATAAGTCCATATTCTATATTTTGCACAAATTTAAAATAAAAATGCCCACAACCATTTTCTTCATAAAAGAAGATTGCATAAGCCAGAAATGGCTCACATCACTTAGGTGCTGCCATATGGGCTTCCCTGTAATCTGTTCATGCTATGACATTACATGGTATAGAACAGCCACTTTTTGGGGACTGTCTCAGCCTGTATAAAAGTAGAGGCAGAAAATAAGTAGCTATTTTGTGTTTTAGTCTGGATATTGAGTTAATTTTACAGCTTAGCAATAGAAATAGGGAAAAAAAGATAAAAAAACCCTAAATAAACATTACAGATAGTTTGTGGCAGGACAGCAAAAAAGGGCTACCATCCGTTTACCCATTACAATAACTGTTTAGGTCACTTTAAGATTACTATGGCTGTCTTTACAGTAAAGAGGTTAAATAGGAGATCTTAGGGTGCTTTCACATTGCGTGTTGCCACTTGTTCAGTGGCCACTTTGGGGCTTATGTCTGAGCTCTTCTCAAAATGGGATTCAAACTTTTTTTGGATGTATGCACCTGCTGGAGAGGGACACTCAGATGTTTGTATGTATGTATTTACTGGAATGCGTGTATATGGGGCTAAAAAAGCCAAACTGTGCACATGGTTATTTTAAATTTAATAAATTATCTTTAGATTTAAATAGATGTGTTTAATGGCAACTTGTCACCATGAAAATGCAGCACAATATACTGGCACCATGTTATAGAGCAGGGGGAGCTGAAAAACATGATATATTATTTTGTGAGAAAACATTCAGCATAATCTTCATTTTCATCATTTACATCTCTGTTCTTTCTGGTATTTTCAGTCCATTGGGCAGCACTTTCGGTGATTGACAACTATTTCTGTATGCACTCTTATACAAAGAATTCTGTTAGTCACTGATGGGACTGCGCACTGGACCAAAAATCCCAGAAAGAGCAGAGGTTTCAATTATTAAAACACGGCTTACAATTAATTTTTTCTCACAAAATCAGTAAATTGACCTATTCAACTCTTCCTTCTCTATAAAATGCTGACTGCAGATTGGACTGCATTTTCATGGTGACAGGTTCGCTTTAAAGAAATACTAATTTTGCCCCCAAAGGCTTTGACATACTTTAACTCCTTCATGACCTTTGATGTGCATGTACTTCAAAAGTCATGTTCCTGACTTTGATGCGGGCTTACATGCCGAGAACACATCTTTCCCGGCAGATGATGGCTGATTAATTCAGCCATCATGTGTCTTTAACAGCAACGGGTGGAGCATAGCTCCCTCAACTTCTGTTAACATGTTAAATGCCACTATCAGTCGAACTTCCACCAAAGAGTGCAATAAAAAGCAATCAAAAGGTCGTAATTTCCCCCCATTTATTTATAGATTGTAAGCTTGCTACACAAGCAAGGCTCTCACTCCTCCTGTAACTGTTGAACTATGTGTTACTTTGTGATGTCCTTTATTGTACGTATTCCTGCTTAATTGTAAAGTGCTACTGAATGTGTTGGCGCCAGATAAATAAAATTATTTTGATTATGTATTTAACCATAAACAGCAGGGGAACGCGTCATTCTACCTATTATCGGCGCACCCGTGAATAGATTTCAAGATCCACTCGTGGCAGTTAACCAGTTAGATGCTGCTGTCAATCACTGATATCGGCATTTGACATGCATGCCGTCACATGTCCGTTTATCGGAGCCACTTTCACGTGATTGTGGGACACCGATAGGTTGTCATGACAACAGAGGTCTGATGATGACCCCTTTGCCTGTCATTACAATACTCCTGTGAAGGCCAGTTCTTAGTGGCATTCTCAGCTATGCATAGCATAAGTGATCAGATGATCACAGATTCAAGTCCCATAAGGGGACTACTAAAAACAATAAATAGGGAGAAAAGTTTTTAAATAATCTAAAAAAAATACAAGTTGAAATCACCCCCATTTTGCCTCATTAAACATAAAACAAATGAAAAAATGCACATTTTTGGTATCGCTGCTTTTCTAAAAGTCTGATCAATCAAAATCTAAAGTAAATTAATCCAATCACTAAACAGTGTAGTGAAAAAAAAAATCAAAACTGCAGAATAGTTTTTTGGGGTTTTTCACTTCGCAATAATATCAGTAAAAATGTCAGCTCAGGGTACAAAAAATAAGGCCCATATCCAGAAAAATAAAAACATTGTGGGTCTCGGAAAAGGGTGACAAACGCAAATTTATTTATTTATATATATTTTTTTTACACATGTTTTTTTTATCTACATACTCATACTGACCTGGAGAATCATTGGTAGGTCATTTAACCATATAGTAAGTGTTAAATAAAAAAACAGTTGTGGAATTGCACTTTTCTTTCCAATTGTTGCACTTAGAAGTTTGTTTCCGCTTTCTAGTACATTACATGATGAAATAAACTATGTCATTCAAAAGGACAACTCGTCCCGTGAAAAACAAACCATCATATAGTTGTATGTACAAAAAAGTTATGAATCTTGGAAAAAAGGAAGGAAAAAAACAAAAATGGAAAATGTAGAATCGTCCGTGGGTGAAGGGGGTTAACAAATAGTCTCACCATTTTTACTTTATTTTTAGTTATATATCTAAAAAAAAAAGTTTAGAGTTGGCAACGATTTGAAAGATCTGTTTTAATATGCAAATGACAATCTGCCAGACGTTTTTCACAAATTGACCCTTTTGCCTGTGACCTATAGTAGTCTATGGATACTACTATAAAACAGATATCTGATAAATTTGTTATATATGGTTCCTGATATATACTGCCGATTTGTATGTAAAACGATCTGCAAATTCTGTCTTCTTTGTAGTCTTAAATTCATTTGGCTGCATGCATATTTTGTCATGGTGTGAAATTGAACAGGTAGCCATAAAACATATTACACTTTATCTATAGCAAAGGAGAATTGTAGGTTTAATACATGCAAGTGATTTTAGCAAGGTGGTTATGAAATATCACAGTTCTACGCTGAAAAAAAGTTGTTGCACATCTGGTGTTTACTGGATTTTATAAATTACGGAATTGAAAAGCGAGCGTGCTGTGGCTGTTTTACAAAGGACATACATAAGTCACAGTGTAACATTGTGGGATTCAAGTATGATTGAGCCAGCTAAAAATATAAATTGTTGATTTTTTGCTTCATTTCACAGATGGGGAGTTGTATTCAGGGACTGCAGCAGATTTTATGGGAAGAGATTTTGCCATTTTCCGCACGCTTGGAAATCATCATCCAATTAGAACAGAGCAGCATGACTCCAGATGGTTAAATGGTAAGCAGAACACCTATTATAAAACAAAGTGGATGTGGAAACACTTAGATTGTAAGTTCTGGAATAAACCATAGAGAATAGTTAAAAATCCCAACAATTCTTTGTCACTTTTTAAATTAATTTAGTTTTTCCTGTTTGTGTAAAATGGTACAAAATGTTGAAGTAAAGTCATATTTCTTTGTATTGCTTCTAGTCACCTTTTTCAAGACAATTGATAAGTTGACATTATACGTACCGTATGTATTTAGAAATTAGACATAAATTAGTGTACTTTATACTTTAAATGAAGTTGCATTTTAGAATTTAAATAATATTCTGGTTTGGAAAACACTCTTTTTTCCCAGCTCCAGTTAGCTTTGAAAAGATACATTGTCCTTTTCTTATCGACCAAAATGTCCAAAATAATACAAATGGCACTTCGGCATGCAATATCACCCAACTTCCATTTTACATTGTATTTATGGAAATATGAAGAGATCCCACATTAAGATAAAAATTAGCTTTTATTCAGTAATACATTAAAAACAATTAAAAAGCAATAATACTGTCAAAAGGACACCAAACAAGTAAACAGACCAAAGAACCACTGACGTTATTAATACACGGGATATTCTACGTAGTGATGAACAAACGTGCTCAGACAACGTGTAATCTGAGTATCTCGGGCATGCTCAAATAATATTTTCAAGTCCCCGTGGCTGCCTGTTTTGAGGCTGTTAGACAGTCGCAACACATTCGGGGATTGCCTAACAAACAGGAAATCACGCATATTTTGCAGCTGTCTAACAGCCATAAAGCATGCAGCCACAGGGATTCGAACATTTTATTTGAGCATGCCCGAGATACTCAGATAACAAATTATCCAAGCATGTTTGCTTATCACTATTCTCTAGTCATTATTTTTTATTATTTTACATAATCTGGATGAGGCTACTGCTTGGTTTAACAATGCGTTCATTTTTTCAATATGAATGTATTTAAACAATGATAGCTTCATCAATAAAATTGCTGTTCAGTTCTATGTGAAAAATCTTTATTCTTAAAATGTCAGTGTCAAATGGAACACACACATACCAACATGATTCTCACCATCATTGATCAATCTTCTTCATTCAGACCACTACATTGAACTTTTAGCTGGTGTTCAATAGAAATTTACTGATGACTGGGTAATTTGAGTTCATGTGCACAGGGAAAGTTAAGAGATGTACCAGAGAGAGGATGTCATGACAATGCATGCCACTATGGTGTGACTGGCTTAACTGACATAGCTTTGTAAAGATCTCCTCCTGTGAAAATAAAGTCCATTTGCAAATTAATTAGTTTCTGGCTGCAGCTTGATTGTTGACCTAAAGTTTGTAGAATGGAAAAACAATTGGATTAGTGTGTGGTATACAAAAGCCCATTGCAGCATTTGAGTCTGTTTTTCCAATCTGTTGAAGACCAATTGAAAAAATCTATCCATAAAGCAACAGTCAAGGTTAAGTGTGAAATAACTATAGTAACAGAGACACAGCATGTCCTATGGTCCAATGAATTTAGCCAACCCACTTGATACTAGAGTGCCTGTATGGAATGCAGCATGAAATAAAGCCCCACATGGTATGCAGATTAGACTTACATTCATTAATCAATTACAAAGGTGTTAAAGAGAGACATTCAGGCATTAGACATGTCTTCAGAAATTTGAGTGAAACACTTCTTTCTTAAAGAACAGAAAGAGAACACTTTGCAAAAGGCAAAGTAAAATGTTGGGAAAATAAGAATCATTTATAGGACTTAATGGGTCTAGATGAACCACTTCAGATGGCTCATTGATCCCTTAATATGTAATGAATCTAATTAATACAAATGAATGATTAAAATACACTATTTGGCTTTATTGATTCCTGAAAATTCAATGATTTGAAATGTGTTCATTAATAGAAATAAGAAATCAGAATATTACACTTTAAAGGATTTGTCTCACCACAACAGTAGCCTTCCACATGCCCTACTGGCATCTCTGGGTAATAGCTGATTTTTTAAAGACGCTTTTCTGCTATATTGGTTTAGAAATAATTCCTCAGTTTGGCTTAGCACTCACTTCATTATTCTCATACACCTTATTAGCTCACTTTGAGCATGTTGTATTTAAGGATGTACAAAAGTGTTTAAAGAGAACCCATCAGCACGATTTTGTAATGTAAATTAAAGACATGGCTGTAATACCGTTGTAATATTGAATACATTGACACCTTTGGTGAATAAATCCGCTTAGTGGTTCTTCTTTAATCACCATTTTAAGTATTGTGCTAATTAGATTCCGGTACACAAGGGCTGGACTTCTCCTCCTCCTTGTCTGTGATTCCCAGCCCCTCCATCTTACCTTACTTAGCCTCTATGTAATGAACTTGATTCAAACACTTTTTCTTGTTGTAAGTGGGCTTGGCCATTGAGGTCTACAGTCAGGCAAGATAATCTTACCGTTTGGAGAGAGGGGGGATTTTTTGGGCTCACCATGCCATGTAGTCAGATATTGGAGGCTGAAATCTGTGTGTCGGGTGCTGGTCCTGCTGGTGAAGTTCAGCCAAATTTTGAAGGATAGGGAAATGAGTGGCATATCCGTTCACAACGTGTAAAAACATGCTTTATTAAAGATTCATTAATAACTTGGAATCCAAAAAGTATATATAAAAACCTAGATTTTTATATATACTTTTTGGATTCCATGTTATTAATGATTCTTTAATAAAGCACGAGCTAATTTTTAAACACTGTGGATGGATGTGCCTCTCATTTCCGTATCCTTGAAATAATCTTACAATGAAAAGGTGAGATTGGACATTTTGTCAGGGACTCCATGACTGTCTCTAGTTACTTTATGTAATGATAAGGATTAAAATCAGAAATTACCATGACTAAGGGTACTGTCACACAGTGGCACTTTGGTCGCTACGACGGCACGATCCGTGCCGTTGCAGCGTCGTTTGATTATCGCTCCAGCGTCGTAGACTGCGGTCACACTTTGCAATGCACGACGATGGAGCGATAATTTCATGACGTATTTGCGATGTAGAAGCCATTGGTTATTATGTGCACATCGTATACAATATCGTGCACACCTTTGTCACACGATGCAATCATGCCGCCACAGCGGGACACTAGACGACGAAAGAAAGTTTCAAACGATCTGCTACGACGTACGATTCTCAGCGGGGTCCCTGATCGCAGTAGCATGTCAGACACTGCGATATCGTATGGATATTGCTGGAACGTCACGGATCGTGCCGTCGTAGCGACCAAAGTGCCACTGTGTGACAGTACCCTAATTCACATTATTGCTCGGGAAAGGAAATATTTGCACAGTTTTACCAGAATTTTTGCTTCATAGAAAATCCTTTATTTGGAATGTACATACTTTCATCTCTGGAATTTATAGAATTATGGAGCTTATGTTATTGTTTGTGCATATTTATTTCATTTGTAGCACATTGGTCATAATGGTATGACACTAGAAATTCTGTCAATCTCATTCACCAACTTTTGCATGAAGCTTTCTGTTTATTGGGTGTCGGAGAGCTCCTGGTGGATTGACAGTCAGGATCAGGATGATAATGGCACTGCCTTAACTTGGAATTTTCCAATATAAAAAGCAACAGTTATCCTTTAATCCCTTCTAAATGTGTCTCTAGTGCATTAAAGTACTTACTTATTATCTTTCCCTGATTCCATCACTGCAGTGGTCCTACTCTTGATTGCATGTCTTCATCTTTGCTGGATTACAAAAGGACTACTGTGTATGGTGGTGGACTTCACCTTTCTCAGCCTATGAAGTCTCTAAATGAGGCTTCTTAGACTTAGGCTACTTTCACACTAGCGTTGTTGGCTGTACGTCGCAATACGTCGTTTGGGAGAAAAAACGCATCCTGCAAAGTTGTCTGCGGAATGCGTTTTTTCCCCATAGACTAACATTAGCGACGCATTGCGACGTATGGCCACACATCACAACCATCGTGTGACGGTTGCGTCGTGTTTTGGAGGACCGTCGGCACAAAAAAAGTTACATGTAACTTTTTTTGCGCGTCGTGTCCGCCATTTTCGACCGCCCATGCACAGCCGAAACTCCACCCCCTCCTCCCCGGACCTTACAATGGGGCAGCGGAAGTGTCATAAGACTGCTTCCGCTGCCCACGTCGGGCATTATTTTCACAATGCGCGTCGGCACGTCGGGCCGACGCTAGTGTGAAAACAGCCTTACCTTGTGAAAGCAACTTCTGGTGCATACAAATACCTTTGTATGATCTGGTTAGTTTGATCTGAGGTCACAAAATCCACATGAGGACTGGAATGGTGCTGGGAGCACAAGAAGACAGAGATCAGTGGTATTTCAATACATTTACACTGTACTCCAGACACATTTAGCAGGGATTGGGAGATACAAGTTTTGTTGGCAGTGCTTTTAGAAGCTATATGAATCCAGCAAAACAAGCTCGTAAGCACTGTTCTATTGCTGAGGAAGCAAGCAACCTTGGAAAAACCACATCGGTGGCCTCTAACCAGGCAACAAGCATTAAACAATAAACTTAAAAATCCCTCTCTTCTTGAGAACAGAGAAGATTTTTAATAACAAGTAAATTCTGTTGTTGCTTATTTTTACAAGCAATTTTAACCTTTTATGATGATGTATCTAACGTTTTTAGTGTGGAGACTAATAGTACACTCTGCACAGAAATAACTTTTGACACTTCTGTTTTCTTTCATATGATTTTTCTGTTCTACCAAACGTTTTCAGCCGTTCTCTATTTTGTACTTTTTACTCTTTCTTGTAGGATAGCGTGGGAAACTGCAGCAGCTGTCACAGTGCTTGTCACAGACTCAACACTAAGTGAGGGAAACTTAGGTCACTATGTAATGGGGCTACAGACAGTAGTGGTCACACTTGGGAATGAAACTAAACTGTATCATTGTGAATGTTTTATAGATCTTGTTTAGAAGAAACAGTGAGTTTTATACTAAGGTAAAGCAACAATGGCGAGACCAACCGTGTTCAATTGATGAAGCGAATAATCAATTTAAAATAAACAGTACAACCTCCTTGTATACTGTATGTTCTCAATACTAATGATTTTACTGTGTATGAGCTGGGAATAAGTAATTAAACCTTGATTTATCTTCCGTGTAATCTTGAATTTTATTAGATATACTGTGAGGACACTACTGATTTTTGTGAATCAATAATGACCATAGAAAAACATAAAAAAAAATTATGATGCATTTCGGATTTCATTGGGGTGCTTATATCTTCATAATCAAAAACAGTACTCAAAAGCACTCTCTTGCATTTTTATTCACTGCAATGAGGCAAATGAAGACCAAAAAGTGAAATTTTGGGTTCTGGCCATCTTTTTTGTTGTTTCTTTGTATTTAGCAAGCCATAATAGAGTAGTCTTTTAGATAATATGTCTTGCAAAATGAATGGATGCCACTGCATGTAAACACTGTTCAAATAATTGATAGTATATGCAGATAACACGATTTATGCAGGAGTCACAAGAAAGAAGAAAAGCTGTTATAAAACTGAATGGGTAATATATTTTTACTATTCATGCCACACTTGCGGGTTTTTTAAACTTGAGTTCTGAATTGCTTTGATTTGAGGTTCTCTATTCCTAATGGATACAAAATTGATAAACAAGATCACAAATCAATATTGTTCCCTCTTAAGTAAAAAAGAAAACCTATATTTTTTTAGAGCCAGTGACTTCACTCTTTTCCCAGACTTGTTTTGATGGTGCTCATTTGGAGAAAATATGAAAACAGAGGCAACACTTAAAGAAAAATGCAGTATAGTCACAAAGTAATAAGTCCATAAATGTTATTAGTTTAGAAAATTACTGTAACATAGAGATGACTTAACTCAATTGGAAATTAATTCTCACATTTTACAAAAATTTATATCCTGCAGAATAAGGATTTTTTTTGTAGTTTGCTCTGTGCAAATTCATCAATATGGTCTCCAGTTGTGGCTGTCAATTACTATATGCTAATCCATAAAGAGCCAACAAAAAGGTTAAAAAAATAATACCTTACTGCTCACCTGTTTCACAAACCCTCCCATCCAGTCCTCCATTACGCTTCTTTTGGCATTTCCTGGTTATATAGTTATTCTTTGACCTGCTTCTCTCTAGGCCCGGGAGTCAGTTTTGACAAGGCCTGTGATGTCATTGCATACTGTGCCATTGCACTGCATGTCATGACTGACTTGTATCCCAAGAGGCAATGGTTAACGCCTCGAGCGATGAATGTTGCAATGTCATCACATCACGACATGCCCTACAATGGCATAACGTGCAGGGACATCAAAGGCCTGGTAATACTGGAAGTATAACCTAGAGTAAAGCAGGTTGAAGAAGATGCACAAAGTCAGGGAAGAGAAAAGGATAGGCTTGTAGGACTGGTCAATTGGCAGACAATGGGACAAGTGAGCAGTGAGGTGAGTATTCTTTATTTTTCTTTTTTTATATCCTATATTTATTGTGCTTTGGGAGGATAATAAGGAATTTTCAATTTGCAGCAAATAACGTACATGCAAAACAATTTCCCTAAAAAATCTGCAGGATTTGTTTGTTGAAATCTTGCAGGTTTCATCAAATCTAGTGTAACATGTATTCTTTTATTGGAATATATTTTCCATTTTGTTATTATGGATTAATATTGGATCAGGGCACTATGTTATACATATGTTAATAAGAATGGTATTAAAAATATTTTCTCTACCTCCACTACTTTGTTTTTCCATAGTTCAGCATCTTTAGGTATCTTTTCCTTTTTTGTTTCAATTGAAAACGTACTTAGCAAAGCATAATAAACTTTTTCAATGCATGATATCCTTCTCCAAATAGGAATATTGTAAGATATTTACAATTTCCTGCTATAAAGCAAAAAAACGATGCCGCCGTTATGAATAGGTATTTTAAAAATATCATACGTCTCTTAGAAAATAATGAATTCTTATCCCCAGGGTGATAAAGAATGACTGTATGTTTTACGCTAAAATGTGTGACAGATCATGAACTGCTGTTTAATAATAGTGATGAAAAGGGGAGTGTTAACTCAGGGAGTACATTACTATATCAGATGCCCTTTGTGAAATAATTTTTAACCTATTCCAGGCTTCATTTAAGATGTAGCTTAAACCAGGTGGCAGATTTCACTGGAAATATGAATTGTTGATCATTTTGGCAAAAGTAGTCATTTTTATGTGTTTTCAGGGAATAGTTAAACACCAGTGAGTGAAGAAGTTACAATACAGATTGATTTTCTGAGCTTTTATTATGACCAATATACTTAAAATAGCAGATATCCTGTTTCAAGTGCTTAACAATACAAACAAAGTCATTAAAAAGAGTAATAGAAAAAGTCAATGCAAAGTCAAATTGTCCTTATTCTGGGAAAAAAGAAAACTATCATTGCTGTCTTCTTTTCCTAGAGGAATGTGTAGAAACTAATGATTTAAATTGCTGTTGTAACATGCTGTAGCGACAAATGAGTTTGTATTATGCAAAGGAGATGAAATGGTGACCACTAAAGTTTTTGCAAGTGATCAATCACTGTCCTTTATAGCATTACAAAAATATAAGAAATGTGAAGTATCATTGGATACTACAATTGGGGATACGTGACCAAATTCCATTGGGGATGGTACTTCAAATACAGTGATTTTTAAGTTGGAAGCCTACCTGATGCCGAGTGAGCATGTAAAGCCAGGCAGCTGTAATAAAGTGCTCTTTTTTTGAAACGCTTTAAAGTTTTGCCTCATCTAACTACTTTATTACCATTCTAAAGTATGCTACTGTCTTCTCTACATATGCAGACAGTCAGAATATGCCTTGTTTATGTTTTATCTGTTCAGCTAATACAGTTTTTTTTATTTGTCAAATTAAATTACATTTTTATCCGACCAGAGTTGGTATTGTTTATCCTATTTTATTTCTGGATGATTTTTTTTAGAAATGTTGAGATTTCTGAATTATGTTGTTAATTTGCAGGCAGTGAAAATCCCTTAGGCTTAATGTGAGTCATGAACCAAATGTGTTAAGTTTGAGATTTTAACATTTTATATTCTCTGTTAGTTGTAAATTCATAATTTCAGATTCTTATCTAAAATAGAATAGGGTCACCTTGACATGGTTATGATTGTTAATTTAGTATCCTATATTATTTTAATGCACTATTGTTATTTACTGCCTGTTTAGTGGCCAGTGTGAACATGCGCCTACACGCTGCATGCACACCAACTAATATTTCAGGCTATCTCTTTAGGTTTTTATTCTGTTAGTTGTAAATTCAGATTTCAAATTCTTATCTAAAGTAGAGGTGTAAAGCATGTTGGCTTATGGTGTTGTCGGGGTTAAAATAAAAATGGAATCTGTCAGCAGGATTCACTGACAATATTTATTTCTGCCATGTAGCTCTTTGAAATACCAGTCCAGCAATATCTTTACATGGCCAGTCTGTTCCTCTATTACTGAGAAATCAGTGTTTGATTTTATATGCAATTAAGGCTGAAAACTCCTTCTGCTTGACAAAATAAATTACATGGTAAAGGAGTCTATAAGCCAGGGGCAAGTAGGGTGGAGGAATTTTTTATTTTTACTTGGAGAGTGACAGTCAAGGGAAGTAGTTTAAATGAACCCTACCTGTTCGTGGAGGTTGGCACACTATTGTACGCAAATGGTGCCCCCCTCCGCAATGACTAACCCTAGACATCCCTTTTTGACCCCAAAAAAGTAAGCCAAAACTAAACTAATGTCTAATAAGGAACATATAAATCCAGCATTGACCTGGGAAATACACCTATTTGTGTCAAAGACAGAGACCCATACTTATAAATCACTCCAAGGTACTGTCAGGTAACACAGCAAGAGTTGCTAATGATACAATAGAAGTCACTATGGGTACTGTCACACCGTGCAATTTTCGTCGCTACGACGGCACGATCCGTGACGTCGCAGCGTCGTATGAGTATCGCTCCAGCGTCGTAGACTGCGGTCACACTTTGCAATCACGGCGCTGGAGCGATGCCGAGGTTCGCTGGTAACCAGGGTAAACATCGGGTTACTAAGCGCAGGGCCGCGCTTAGTAACCCGATGTTTACCGTGGTTACCAGCGTAAAAGTAAAAAAAAACAAACCGTACATACTCACCATGTGATGTCCGTCAGGTCCCTTGCAGTCTGCTTCCTGCTCTGACTGAGTGCAGCCGTACAGTGAGAGCAGAGCGCAGCGGTGATCACCGCTGTGATCTGCTCTCACTTTCCGGCCGGCGCTCACAGTCAGAGCGGGAAGCAGACTGCAAGGGACCTGACGGACATCACATGGTGAGTATGTACGTTTTTTTTTTTTTACTTTTACGCTGATAATCACGGTAAACATCGGGTTACTAAGCACGGCCCTGCGCTTAGTAACCCGATGTTTACCCTGGTTACCAGCGAACGCATCGCTGGATCGCTGTCACACACAACGATCCAGCGATGACAGCGGGAGATCCAGCGACGAAAGAAAGTTTCAAACGATCTGCTACGACGTACGATTCTCAGCAGGGTCCCTGATCGCTGCTGCGTGTCAGACACTGCGATATCGTAACGATATCGCTAGAACGTCACGAATCGTACCGTCGTAGCGATCGTAATTGCACTGTGTGACAGTACCCTATGACCCAATAACTGTAGTGAATATCACAAGTACTGTATAGTAATCATACGAGAGCTAACCATAACGCCAATACCACAATAGTCGTTACCAGTATCTGTAGTTAATATCGTTATTATCACAACCAATATCATCTCTGTAACTATCAATATCTGTCAGTTGTAATCATCCATTATGTGGCTAAGTAGTATGTATTGCTAGTTAATAGCCACAAGCATCCCAGTAGATGTTTAGCTTGTATACTCAATGCATTTCCCCTCTTTTTAATTGAGGTTACTCAGTAGTAACACACTTATACAGTAAAAGCTATAATAAATGCAGCCACACTTTGATAGATCCACATGTAATAAATACAATGATTATCATTCCAATCTGAGCTGAACTCAATCAGTCCACAGATTACTTAGCTTGTGAGATGTCCTGCCATGTAAATATTGTGCCTGGAGATCATCATGCCCCAGCAAACATGCCTGTTGCAGGATAGATTCACCTAGTTCTGAACAGCTAGAGCCACACTTTACGTTGCCTATCTGCTCTGGCAAGAACTGGAGTTCCGAGCATGGGGACTGTCACTGTTAACTTCATGCCCTCGAAAACTGTGATTTTGTGTTAGTGATCTCTGATTGTATTAAAATTTATGTGTCTAATCTGCTTAGATCCTAGATTCATTGGGGCATATCTAGTACCTGAGAGTGACAACCCAGAAGATGACAAAGTATATTTTTTCTTTCGTGAAAATGCAATAGATGGTGAACACACTGGAAAAGCAACACATGCAAGGATAGGTCAATTATGCAAGGTAATATAAAAATACATAAAAGGAAATGGTTTTAACATTTTTGTTTGCAATAAAACAAAAACATCATATAGCAAAATATACATCAGCTGCAAAGATTCACCCATGAAAATGTTCCTCTCATGAACCTAAGAAGATTATTTTAACGCCACTTGTAATTTGGCTGCTTAAAGCACTTAAAATATATTACCTATTCACGGGAAAGATCACAAGATGGGACTCTTAGTGATTAGATACTTGCAAGTTTCATCGATCCTGTGGATAGTTGAGAGAAGTGATAATTTTCCATTAATGAAAAACTTCTTTAATACAGTACTTGCATAGCAAAAAGTATTTTTTTCTTAATTAGCAGTTTACATGAGGGAAAACTGTTAAATACAGTATGTTTATATGGTTACATAAGATATAAAATGGTTAACTCATCATAAATTAATAGAATTGCAAAGTGCTTGTTAAATCAAACAACTATAACATGTACCACATCTGTATAATCATCTCTGTTCTCAAGAACAGAGGGATTTTTAATTCTATAGTTTACTGCTTATTGCCTTGATTACCAGCCACCTCTGAAGTCAACCATGGTCGGTCCTCTAGGCAAGGAGTGCAACCATTGCAAGCTCTTGCTATAGAACTCGTAAGCACTGTTCGGATTGCTGGATCCAGCCTGTTTCAGTGACCCTGCACTTCTCTGATCCTGCAAAGGCAAAGCTGTCTCTG
The DNA here is from genome assembly GCF_051348905.1 of Ranitomeya variabilis. Classification (NCBI taxonomy): domain Eukaryota; kingdom Metazoa; phylum Chordata; class Amphibia; order Anura; family Dendrobatidae; genus Ranitomeya; species Ranitomeya variabilis. The sequence continues at coordinate 322,095,702 of NC_135236.1, forward strand.
CTTCCAACATAGGAAAGTGCTCAGTTCGAGCCAGAAATGTCAATAGACATAGAGCGCAACCAGCATCCAGCAAGTAGAAAGTTGGAAGTCTGTTGAGATGTGCACACATGAAGATTAAACTTTTCAAAACCTAATCAGACTAGAAAAAATTATATTATTTAAGTGAAATGTTGCTTAATTAAGTATATATCAAAAATCTGATTTTAAATGGCTAAATCCTTCATATTTTCATCTGGCTTTTATCACAATGTCATTGCCTGCAGTATTAGTTTTTATTTTTTTATTTCATAGAGGTAAAGAACCCAATCTTCTCCTTCTGTGATTACTCCAAAACTGAAAAAAAAACATTCTTAACACTTTTTCTCTTTGCTAAAGGCATTTACTTTTTATTATTTCAAAAATAACAAATATTTGGCAACAGATCGATGTCAAGTATTTTTGCACTTTTCTCATAAAGAGACATCTTATTATTTTTAATAAGAGATCATGCACCAGATGTTTAGAGTGTTTAGAGAGCAATACATATGTATATTTATGCCCAATGGCATACGAATATGTTATTCATCAAGAACTTTTGTAGAGCAAGTACTGTGAAGACAAAAACCACAAATCCTTATGAGCAACACATTTGAGATATTTTCCAAATGCAAAACAAAATCATGTTCTTTCCCAAGAGACTAAATACACCAACATATTGCACAGCAACATAATTTATATTGGAGGACAAATCTAACATTGCAGCAATGTGCTATAGCATGGGGAGCTTGTTATATAGTCCACATTTTTCAAAATATCAATCAACTATAAATCTAATACATATGGTAGTTTTTTGTTATTTAATGATTGGCAACATTAAAAAAATACTTCTTTTTGATAAGCCTCCAGAATTTTACTATTTGCATTCTCTCAATTATTGGCAGAATGACTTTGGAGGGCACCGAAGTTTGGTTAACAAGTGGACAACATTTCTAAAGGCTCGATTAATTTGTTCTGTTCCTGGTCCTAATGGAATTGATACACATTTTGATGAATTACGTGAGTGTTTTTGTTTTTTAATCCCATCTCCACATGTTGTTCTTTCACTTTATAATAATGGGTAAAAGTGCTGACCGAGAATACTTCATATGTGTATGTATCTAAATAAATAAATATACAGGGTGAGCCATTTACATGGATACACCTAAATAAAATGGGAATGGTTGGTGATATCAACTTTCTGTTTGTGGCACATTAGTGTATCGAAGGGGAAAACTTTTCAAGATGGGTGGTGACAATGGTGACCATTTTGAAGTCGGCCATTTTGGATCCAAATTTATTTTTTTCAATAGGAAGAGGGCAATGTGACACATCAAACTTATTGAGAATTTCACAAGAAAAACAATGGTGTGCTTGGTTTTAATGTAACTTTATTCTTTTATAAGTTATTTACAAGTTTATGACCACTTATAAAATGTGTTCAAAGTGCTGCCCATTAGGGTTGAGCGACTTTTGCTTTTTTAGGATCGAGTTGGGTTTTGTGAAACCCGACCTTCTCAAAAGTCGGATCGTGTGAAATCGGCCGATTCTACTGTAAAGTCGGGTTCCGGTCCCGGAACACGAAACCCAATGCAAGTCAATGTGCATTCATATCTCTCTCTCTCTCTCTCTCTCTCTCTCTCTCTCTCTCTCTCTCTCCTCCGTGCATATATTGTATTTGACTCCGGAAATCACTGCAGCCCAAACGGTAATATGGCTCTATGACGCCGCAGAAACCGGGCCGGAACCTATGTCATCACGCTGCCCACAATTAATTGGCTGAAAAAATGGCGGGGAAGGCGTCATTCAAAATGCGACTTTGGCGCCAAGATCGCGTACCGCATGGCCGACCCCACGCTGGGATCGGGTCGGGTTTCATGAGACGCCGACTTTGCCAAAAGTCGGCGACTTATGAAAATGACCGATCCGTTTCGCTCAACCCTACTGCCCATTGTTTTGGATTGTCAATGCATCCCTCTTCTCCCACTCTTGGCACACTGATAGCAACACCGCAGAAGAAATGCTATCACAGGCTTCCAGTATCTGTTGTTTCAGATGCTGCACATTATTATCATTATTATTTATTTATATAGCACCATTAATTCCATGGTGCTGTTCATGAGAAAGAGGTTATGTACAGAGTTATAGATATCGTTTACAGTAAACACATTTACAATGATAGACTGGTACAGAGAGGAGAGGACCCTGTCCTTGTGGACTTACATTCTATATATCATATCTTCACAGCGTAGGCAGTTGCCTTCAGATGACCCCAAAGATAAAAAGTCTAAGAGGGTCAGATTGGGAGACCTTGGTGGCCATTCAATTGGCCCACAATGACCAATCCACTTTCCAGGAAATTGTTCATGTAGGAATGCTCGGACCTGACACCCATAATGTGGTGGTGCGCCATCTTGGGTGTCAGGTCTGAGAATTCCTACATGAACAGTTTCCTGGAAAGTGGATTGGTCATCGTGAACCAGTTGAATGGCCACCAAGGTCTCTCAATCTGACCTCCTTAGTCTTTTATCTTTGGGGTCATCAGAAGGCAATTGTCTATGCCGTGAAGATACAAGATGTGCAGCATCTGAAACAACAGATACTGGAAGCCTGTGATAGAATCTCTTCTGCGGTGTTGCTATCAGTGTGTCAAGAGTGGGAGAAGAGGGTTGCATTGACAATCCAACACAATGGGCAGCGTTTGAACACATTTTATAAGTGGTCATAAACTTTTAAATAACTCATGAAAGAATAAAGTTATGTTAAAATCAAGCACACCATTGTTTTTCTTGTGAAATTCTCGATAAGTTTGATGTGTCACATGACCCTCTTCCCATTGAAAAAGATAAAGTTGGATCCAAATTGGCCGACTTCAAAATGGCCACCATGGTCACCACCTATCTTGAAAAGTTTTCCCCTCCCATATACTAATGTGCCACAAACAGGAAGTTGATATCGCCAACCGTTTCCATTTTATTTAGGTGTATCCATATAAATGGCCCACCTTGTGTGTGTGTGTGTGTATCTATATATATATATATATATATATATATATATATATATATATATATATATAACACAATAAGCATGTATATAAAGAAATTATGATAAGACAAGATAAAAATTAGATGAAAGTCTGTTTAATTTGCCGATTTTGACTTAATTGGCCAACAATCTTTTCTGTATGTGGGCCTCCTTATTGTACCCTGATAGATGATGTCAGTGGAAAGAAGAATTGGCCAGTTGGACTTTCAATGTCAGATCCTTTTTTTTCAGGAGATAAGTCACCCCTAGATTCCTTCTTCCCTGTTGAAAATACATGAATGCTTGGCCAATATGTGCTTTAATGCGCATCGGGGTGTCAGTAGAGATAGGTTAATGGCCAGCTTAATTTATTACTGCTGAGCAGTTGCATGGAATTGAATGCTGCATCTGCTAATCAAGATGTTGGCAATCTCTATATTCTACAATTCTACCACTTATCATTAGGTAAATAAGGATAATTATCGTACTTGTATATACATTATCTTTTTACTTTTGCCAAAATTTTACCAAATTGTTGTCCTGCGAAGACTTTCATTTTCTGATTTGTTTTCTCAATCTGTATTACATTTTGTAATTCTATTAAAAAAGTATGTAATATATATATTTTTTCATTTGCTATAGAGGATGTGTATTTAATGAACTCCAAAGACCCAAAGAATCCAGTTGTTTATGCAGTTTTCACAACTTCAAGGTATATTATGCTCTCCTCTAATTGATTCAGCATGTCTCAAATATTTTATCTGTTGTGTACATGTTGGTCATGATAACACTGAAACATGGGCAGATTTTACAGATTAGATAAGTTTAAAGGGTTATTTGCATGTCAAAAAAATGATGCAGATTGCTAAAATCTGACCTCACTTTCTAATCCTAGAGTTTGACTGGTGAGACACCAATCTTCCCGTTGAAAGAGATGCAGGGGTTCAGAAGCTCTACATTCCTGCTATAGTTTTTTTCTACATGCAGTGGCTCTCCCTGCCATTCACTAATTAAAATCTTTGGCAAGTCCCCATTCAGATGGGAGCCCATTGATCATAAACTAATTGCATATCTTTGCAATGTGCCATCTCTTTGATGGATATAAACTTTACCTAATAATTTTAATTTTCATTTATGTTGATACAGTGAGATTTCAGTTTGAATTTGTATCACTTAAAAAAAATATTGGTGGAAGTGTAGCCTTCTGTAAATTTCTTCTTGGCTCGACATATGTAGAGATGAGTTGCAAAAGATGACCAGATTTGAAAGCAAAAACTCTATTTACAATAGAAGATACTCTGTCAAGAGATATATATGCTATATTTGTCTATATGTGTGCCTCCAAGTAGTTGTGATGTGAATTGTGTCCTGTCAAGGGTTTTGCTAACATGTTGTGATAGCGTATTGAATTGGTCTATGAAAAATTTAAAATCTGAACAAAATTCATAGAAAGCTTAGGGTATACGTCTCTCATGGTATTGTTACCTAATGAATATTACTTTTTTTTTAATTTTTCTAGCAATGTATTTAAGGGTTCGGCTGTGTGTATGTACAGCTTGTCTGATGTTCGAAGAGTATTTTTGGGTCCATATGCTCACAGAGATGGTCCAAATTTTCAGTGGGTTCCTTATCAAGGAAGAGTTCCTTATCCCAGACCTGGAACAGTAAGTAGCTTCGTATAATGTGCATGTCAAATTGAACTGTGTACATCAAAGAATACAAGCATACTGTATGTGTATGTAGTTGAAATTTATGCTTGAAATAAATAAGTATTTGCTTCACTTGTAACTTTCAAATCTGAAATTGTTTTCATAGTAATTTATTCACTTTGCATCCTGTAGAAGCAAATATCAAATAGTGATGCAAATATCACTTTGCATCCTGTAGAAATTCCGTTTTATACAATTTTTAAATAGTAAAGTAAGAGTTTTACTAGAAAGCAACATAAATAAAAAAGATCAGAGGAGTGAATACTTTTAAATATTTTTAGTGACACACATGTAGTTGTGTTTTCTAAATAAAAATGTTGTTGCTCCTGTCAAAATCAAAGCAACTTTTAAGAATTTAATTACTAGCGAAATGAAATAATTTAATGTTGTGATCGTAGATCAATTCATAGAATGTGTGAACTTCGAAATCTGTTGGAGGGTAACACTAGCTTGTTTGTGACCATATTGATTTTTATTCCATTTGCTATTTAAATATTAATAACACTTAGATCAAGGTTAAAACAAAGATGATCGATTTAGTTCTCTGTTGTATTTTCTTGAGAAATGTATACTTCAATTTTGAGCCTGTTTGGAAAATAAATTTTATAGTCTGTTCTATACCAAACAAGAAGAATTTGTTATTCTCACATCAAGTAGATATCTTATTATATTGTATATCACTTTGTAACATGAGTTTAATGGGAAAGAGACCTATAATATATTTAACTGGAAACCAAATACTCTTCAGTAAGACACATTAATAGTTGCCTCTATGTCAATTAGTTTGAGTACAGGAAATGTTAATGTTGGTGTTATTTTGATTTTTTTTTTATCATAGTAACTTTTGTAACTTTTCTGTAACTTTTTCTATGAATATCTGGGATGTTGATTTGTGTACACTTACAAGAATGACTCCACATATATTGTGTATAATGCTTATTGTTCGAATAAAGGCTAATAAAGTTGGTGGAAGTTCACACTAGATGTTTTTTTCTGCAGAAAGACCGGATCTCTTGGCAGGAAAAAAGCTGCAGAAAAGAAGCATGTTTTCCTAAACTTTTATTGTGCTTTTTGCTGTAGTTTTGGCATGCTAGATTTGTCTCTTTTGCATGCTGATAAAGTTTAGTCCTATTCTAAAGGATCAGGTTTTGGCACAAAAAAACAAAGCAAAACCAGATACCTGATTTTTTGTCTGGCTCAGGAACAGCCAGTATGTACCTGTGAGGCCGATGTCACACTGGCATGTTTTACGGACGTATGAGATGCGCAGAAAATATGGATTGCATATGGTACAATGATTCTCTATGGCCCAGCTCCTATCTGCCGTATTTTACGGATCCATATTATACGGTCTTGTACGGCCATAGAAAATCGCAGCATGCTGCGTTTGTCAGCGTATTGTGCAAAAAATACGCCAATGAAAGTCTATGGGGGTGAGAAAATTACGGACCATGCATGTGACTTGTGAGAAGTATGCAGCGGTGTTCTCTAGAAAAGCCAGCAATTCAGTGCGGTGTACAGTAAAATCACACTGACTGAATAGAATAGAATAGGTAGAATAAATGTGTACACATAGAATAGGTATATATATATGTCAGTGAGACACACACATATATATATATATATATATATATATATATATATATATATATATATATATATATACACTCACTGGCCACTTTATTAGGTACACCTGTCCAACTTCTTGTTAACACAATTTCTAATCAGCCAATCACATGGCGGCAACTCAGTGCATTTAGGCATGTAGACATGGTCAAGACAATCTCCTGCAGTTCAAACCGAGCATCAGTATGGGGAAGAAAGGTGATTTGAGTGCCTTTGAACGTGGCAGGGTTGTTGGTGCCAGAAGGGCTGGTCTGAGTATTTCAGAAACTGCTGATCTACTGGGATTTTCACGCACAACCATCTCTAGGGTTTACAGAGAATGGCCCGAAAAAGAAAAAAAATCCAGTGAGCGGCAGTTCTGTGGGCGGAAATGCCTTGTTGATGCCAGAGGTCAGAGGAGAATGGGCAGACTGGTTCGAGCTGATAGAAAGGCAACAGTGACTCAAATCGCCACCCGTTACAACCAAGGTAGGCCTAAGAGCATCTCTGAACGCACAGTGCGTCGAACTTTGAGGCAGATGGGCTACAGCAGCAGAAGACCACACCGGGTACCACTCCTTTCAGCTAAGAACAGGAAACTGAGGCTACAATTTGCACAAGCTCATCGAAATTGGACAGTAGAAGATTGGAAAAACGTTGCTTGGTCTGATGAGTCTCGATTTCTGCTGCGACATTCGGATGGTAGGGTCAGAATTTGGCGTAAACAACATGAAAGCATGGATCCATCCTGCCTTGTATGGAGCATCTTTGGGATGTGCAGCCGACAAATCTGCGGCAACTGTGTGATGCCATCATGTCAATATGGACCAAAATCTCTGAGGAATGCTTCCAGCACCTTGTTGAATCTATGCCACGAAGAATTGAGGCAGTTCTGAAGGCAAAAGGGGTCCAACCCGTTACTAGCATGGTGTACCTAATAAAGTGGCCGGTGAGTGTATATATATATATATATATATATATATATATATATATATATATATATATATATATATATATATATATATATATATATTTATGTTTAATTCAGCGCTAGATAGCAGAAAAGCCGGTAATTCAATTGCCGGCTTTCCCTCTCTCCTTCTCAAACCCGACAGGAATATGAGACATGGTTTACATACAGTAAACCATCTCATATCCATTCTTTTATTACATATTCCTCTTTACTAATGTAACAAGTGTCTCTGTGTAAAATTTAGGGTCTCTACCTATTAAATTAAAGGGTTAAATCCTGGAAAAAATTGGCATGGGCTCCGTGCAATTTTCTCCACCAGAGTGGGAAAGCCAGTGACTGAGGGCAGATATTAATAGCCTAGAAAGGGACCATGGTTATTGGCCCCCCCTGGCTAAAAACATCTGCCCCCAGCCACCCCAGAAAAGGCACATCTGTAAAGATGCACCTATTCTGGCACTTAGCCTCTCTCTTCCCACTCCCGTGTAGCAGTGGGATATGGGGTAATGAAGGGTTAATGTCACCTTGCTATTGTAAGGTGACATTAAGCCAGGTTAATAATGGAGAGGCATCAATTATGACACCTATCCATTATTAATCCAATAGTACGAAATGGTTCATAAAACACACACACATTATTAAAAAGTATTTTAATAAAATAAAGACACATGTTGTTTTAATATTTTACTATACTCTTAATCCACCTGAAGACCCTTGTCACCTGAAATAAAGTTAAACAAAACAAACAACAATATTCCATACCTTCTGTCGTTCAGTCTAGTCCCATGCTGTAAATCCATCTGAAGGGGTTAAATCATTTTACACCCAGGAGTTCTGCTAATGCAGCTGTGCTCCTGTCTGTAAAACTTGGTGAATGAATGGAATGCAGGGGAATGTACTGTAGTTACCTCGAGTCGCGGTGATGCGCCCTCTGCTGGATGAACTCTTATGAACTCGAGCCTGGGAAAATATTCTGAAAAGATCACAGGCTCAAGTTCATATGAGTTCATCCAGCAGAGGGCGCATCACTGTGACTTGAGGTAACTACAGTACATTCCCCTGCATTCCATTCATTCACCAAGTTTTACAGACAGGAGCACAGCTGCATTAGCAGAGCTTCTGGGTGTAAAATGATTTAACCCCTTCAGATAGATTTACAGCATGGGACAAGACTGAACGACGGAAGGTATGGAATGTTGTTGTTTGTTTTGTTTAACTTTATTTCAGGTGACAAGAGTCTTCAGGTGGATTATGAGTATAATAAAATATTAAAACATCATGTGTCTTTATTTCATTAAAACATTTTTTAATAATGTGTGTGTGTTTTATTAACCATTTCGTACTATTGGATTAATAATGGATAGGTGTCATAATTGACGCTTCTCCATTATTAACCTGGCTTAATGTCACCTTACAATAGCAAGGTGACATTAACCCTTCATTACCCCATATCCCACCGCTACACGGGAGTGGGAAGAGAGAGGCTGAGTGCCAGAATAGGTGCATCTTTACAGATGTGCCTTTTCTGGGGTGGCTGGGGGCAGATGTTTTTAGCCAGGGGGGGGGGGCAATAACCATGGTCCCTCTCTAGGCTATTAATATCTGCCCTCAGTCACTGGCTTTCCCACTCTGGTGGAGAAAATTGCACGGGAGCCCACGCCAGTTTTTCCCGCGATTTAACCCTTTAATTTAATAGCTAGAGCCCCCAAATTTGACAACAAGACACTTCTTACATTAGTAAAGAGGAATATGTAATAAAAGAAGGGATATGAGATGGTTTACTGTATGTAAACCATGTCTCATATCCTGTCGGGTTTGTGAAGGAGATAGGAAAAGCCGGCAATTGAATTACCGGCTTTTCTGCTATCTAGCGCTGAATTAAATATAAATACAGTATAAATATATATACATATGTCTCACTGATATATATATATATATATATATATATATATATATATATATATATATATATATATATATACATATATATATAGACAGTATATATGTTTTAACGAATATTTGAGCCCATGGATCCATTGTATGTCGGTTTTGCAAGCCTGCGAGAAAATATTGCAGTACAGATTACATTCGGAGGATGACATGCGCAAAATACGCTGCCGCACCCTGCCTACGGATGACATACGGATCACTATTTTGGGAACATTTCTGCGTATTAAGGCTGTAAAAAATGGACCGTATTTTCATATGCCTAGTGTGACGCCGGCCTAACTGTCAGTATGTGCCTGTAACCTCAATGACTACAGCAAACTCAGATTGCTGCTGTTAGTCATTTAAAGGGAACCTGTCATCCCCAAAATCAAAGGTGAGCTAAGCCCACCAGCATCAGGGGCTTATCCACAGCATTCTGGAATGCTGTAGATAAGCCCCCGATGTATCCTAAAAGATGAGAAAAAGAGGTTAGATTATACTCAACCAGGGGCGGTCCCGCTGCGGTGTGTGTCGCGTTCTGGTCCAGCGCCTCCCAACTTCTTGCAATGACGTCCTCTTCTTGTCTTCACGCTGCAGCTCCAGAGCAGGCGTACTTTGTCTGCCCAGTGTGCAGGTGCCGGGAAAGGTCAGAGAGTATTTACTAAACTAGATCTGCAGGGTGCTTACAACCTGATTCGCATCCATGAGGGGGATGAATGGAAGACGGCATTTAACACCAGGGATGGGCACTATGAATACCTGGTGATGCCCTTCGGGCTCTGTAATGCCCCTGCCATTTTTCAAGACTTTGTGAATGATATCTCCCGAGATATCAAAAGGGCAGACAAAGTACGCCTGCACCGGAGCTGCAGCGTGAAGACAAGAAGAGGACATCATCTGATGAAGATAGGAGGCGCCGGACCGGACCGCGACACCCATTGGATCAGACCGGGACCGCCCCCGGGTGAGTATAATATAACCTCTTTTTCTCATCTTTTAGGATACATCGGGGGCTTATCTACAGCATTCCAGAATACTGTATATAAGCCCCTGATGCTGATTGGCTTAGCTCACCTTCGATTTTGGGGGTGACAGGTTCCCTTTAAATGCAGCATTTAGATAGCTATCTGAAAGCCCCAATGGGGGCCATGATGGTCCTCCTATGAAATCCAGCCGGCAGCTGGGCTTCACAGGAGAATGGCAATTTAGCTATGTACTGCAATATAGTAGTGTAACATACTATTGCAGTTAAAAGGTGATCACAAGTTCATGTGCGCTAATGGAACTAAAAACTAAAGTAAAAAATATTATTTGTTTAAATAATATTGAAAATAAATATTAATTCACCCACATTTTACCATAGATATATAGATATAGCTAGATGTATAGTACTGCAATGTCAATAAAAGTTTGATGTATCAAATATAATATTATTAAATCCACTGCAGTTTTTTTAGTTACCGCACTCATAGAAACATAGAATGTTAGTTTGAAAGGACCCCCAGGTTCATGATGTTCAACCCCAACCACCATGATTCACTAAACCGTCTCAGACAGATGTCTGTCCAGCCTCTGTTTGAAGACTGCCATTGAAGGAGAACTCCCCACCTCTTGTGGCAACCTGTTCCACTCATTGGTCACCCTCACTATCAAAAAGTTTTTTCTAATATCTAATCTGTATCTTCTCCCTTTCAGTTTCATTCCATTGCTTCTCCTTTTCCATGTAAAATTAGAATGAGGATGATTCATCTACACTGTAACATCCCTTCACATATTTGTAGACAGCCATTAAGTCTCCTCTGTCTTCCTTTTTGCAAGCTAAACATTCCAAAAACCTTTAATCTTTTCTTGTAGGACATACTTTGCAGTCCGCGCACCATCCTTTTAGCTCTTCTCTGAACTTGCTCCAGTTTTTCAATGTCTTTTTTAAAATGTGGTGCCCAGAACCAAAATATAACTGTATTTGCCTTTTTGCTGCAGCATCACACTGTTGACTCATGTGCAGTCTGTGATCTATTAGTATACACAAGTCTTTTTCTCCCTGTTATATACCATTCTATTAGTCGCTGCCCATTGTTCAAGCTTATCTAGATGCTTCTTAATCCTTTCTCTGTCTTCACTAGTGTTAAATAGCCCTCCTAGCTTTTCTTAGTCTTACTTAACTATCCGTTCCTTTTTCTAAATCATTTATACAAATGTTGAACAACACTGGGTCCAGGACAGAGCCTTGTGGTGCTCCACTTGAAACACTCTTTCAATTGGATGTGAAAACATTTATTGCCACTCTTAGAGTTAGGGTACTGTCACACAGTGGCACTTTTGTCGCTACGACGGTACGATCCGTGACATTCCAGCAATATCCATATGATATCGCTGTGTCTGACACGCAGCAACGATCAGGGACCCTGCTGAGAATCGTACGTCGTAGCAGATCGTTTGGAACTTTCTTTCGTCGCTGGATCTCCCACTGTCATCATTGGATCGGTGTGTGTGACACCGATCCATCGATGCGTTCGCTTGTAACCAGGGTAAACATCGGGTTACTAAGCGCAGGGCCGCGCTTAGTAACCCGATGTGTACCCTGGTTACCATCGTAAAAGTAAAAAAAAAAAAACCGTACATACTCACATTCCGGTGTCCGTCAGGTCCCTTGCAGTCTGCTTCCTGCACTGACTGACTGCCGGCCGGAATGTAAGAGCAGAGCACAGCGGTGACGTCACCGCTGTGATCTGCTTTCACTTTACGGCGGCACTCAGTCAGTGCGGGAAGCAGACTGCAAGGGACCTGACGGACACCGGAATGTGAGTATGTACGGTTTGTTTTTTTTTACTTTTACGATGGTAACCAGGGTAAACATCGGGTTACTAAGCGCAGGGCCGCGCTTAGTAACCCGATGTTTACCCTGGTTACCCGGGGCCTTCGGCATCGTTGGTCGCTGGAGAGCGGTCTGTGTGACAGCTCTCCAGCGACCACACAACGACTTTCCAACGATCACGGCCAGGTCGTATCGCTGGTCGTGATCATTGGAAAGTTGCAGAGTGTGACAGTACCCTTAGATCACTGAGCCAGTTATGAACCGCAGCCTTGTCAATGCCATACTTGGTCATTTTTTCAATAAGGATAGCATGAGACACTTTATCAAATGCTTTGCTGAAGTCAAGATATACAATATCTACCACATTTCCTTGATCTACCCAGTCAGTGATTCCATCATAGATGATAATTAGATTAGTCTGGCATGAGTTGTTTAATACAAACCCATGCTGGCTTTGGTTATTTACTGTATTCTTAGCCAAGTACTTACATACATGTTGTTTAATAATTTGTTCAAAGATCTTTTCTGGTATGGAAGTAAGGCTCATTAGCCTGTAATTTCCTGGCTCCATCTTCTTCTTCAGCTTTGAAGATAGGGACAACATGTGCCCTTCTCCAATCTTCTGGGACCTCTGCTGTTCTACCTGAAACCCTAATCCAAACACACCCCTAACCCTAATCCCAATGGTAACCCTAACCACACCCCTAACCCTGACACACCCCTATCCCTAATCCCAACCGTAAATGTAATCCTAACCCTAACTTTAGCCCCAACCCTAACCCTAACTTTAGCCCCAACCCTAACCCTAAATTTAGCTCCAACCCTAGCCCCAACCCTAACCCTAGCCCTAACCCTAGCCCTAACCCTAATTCTAGCCCTAACCCTAACCCTAGAACTAACCCTAACCCTAGCCCTAGCCCTAACCCTAACCCTAGCCCTAACCCTAGCCCTAACTCTAACCCTAGCCCTAACTCTAACCCTAGCCCTAACTCTAACCCTAGCCCTAACTCTAACCCTAGACCTAACCCTAACTGTTATGGTTCTCAATGGCAAGAGAACATAGCCCAGCAAACATACGAACTAGCTCTTGGAAGGATGGAAACTAAACTGACCATGAACTAAACCTGCCGCACAACTAACAGTAGCCGGGTAGCGTAGCCTGCGTTTTATCCCTAGACGCCCAGCGCCGGCCGGAGGACTAACTAATCCTGGCAGAGGAAAATATAGTCCTGGCTCACCTCTAGAGAAATTTCCCCGAAAGGCAGACAGAGGCCCCCACAAATATTGGCGGTGATTTTAGATGAAATGACAAACGTAGTATGAAAATAGGTTTAGCAAAATTGAGGTCCGCTTACTAGATAGCAGGAAGACAGAAAGGGCACTTTCATGGTCAGCTGAAAACCCTATCAAAATACCATCCTGAAATTACTTTAAGACTCTAGTATTAACTCATAACATCAGAGTGGCAATTTCAGATCACAAGAGCTTTCCAGACACAGAAACGAAACTACAGCTGTGAACTGGAACAAAATGCAAAAACAAACAAGGACTAAGTCCAACTTAGCTGGGAGTTGTCTAGCAGCAGGAACATGCACAGAAAGGCTTCTGATTACAATGATGACCGGCATGGAAGTGACAGAGGAGCAAGGCTAAATAGCGACTCCCACATCCTGATGGAAACAGGTGAACAGAGAGGATGATGCACACCAGTTCAATTCCACCAGTGGCCACCGGGGGAGCCCAAAATCCAATTTCACAACACCTAACCCTAATCCTAATGGGAAAAGGAAATAAATACATTTTTTAAATTTTATTATTTTTCCCTAACTAATGGGGTGATGAAGGGGGGTTTGATTTACTTTTATAGTGTTTTTTTATATCGGATTTTTATGATTGGCAGCTGTCACACACTAAAAGACGCTTTTTATAGCAAAAAAGTTTTTGTGTCTCCACATTTTGAGACCTATAATTTTTTCATATTTTGGTCCACAGAGTCATATGAGGTCTTGTTTTTTGCGGGACGAGTTGACATTTTTATTGGTAACATTTTCGGGCACATGACATTTTTTGATCGCTTTTTATTCTGATTTTTGTGAGGCTGAATGACCAAAAATCAGCTATTCATGAATTTCTTTTGGGGGAGGCGTTTATACCGTTCCACGTTTGGTAAAATTGATAAAGCAGTTTTATTCGTCGGGTCAGTATGATTACAGCGATATCTCATTTATATCATTTTTTTATGTTTTGGCGCTTTTATACGATAAAAGCTATTTTATAGAAAAAATAATTATTTTGGCATCGCTTTATTCTGAGAAATATAACTTTTTTATTTTTTTGCTTATGATGCTGTATTGTAGCTTGTTTTTTACGGGACAAGATGACATATTCAGCAGTACCATGGTTATTTATATCCATCTTTTTGATCGCGTGTTATACCACTTTTTGTTCAGCGGTATGATAATAAAGCGTTGTTTTTTGGCTCGTTTTTTTTTTCTTATGGTGTTCACTGAAGGGGTTATCTAGTGGGACCATTTTATAGGTTGGGTCATTACGGACGTGGCGATACTAAATATGTGTACTTTTATTGTTTTTCATTATTATTTAGATAAAGAAATGTATTTATGGGAATAATATATATATTTTTTCTTTATTTAGGAATTTATTTTTTTTTACACATGTGGAATTTTATTTTTTACTTTGTCCCAGGGGGGATATCACAGATTGCTGATCTGACAGTTTGCACAGCACTCTGTCAGATCAGCGATCTGACTGACAGCGCTGCAGGCTTACCAGCACCTGCACTGGACCCGGAAGTAATCCCTGCAGGACCCAGATGCAGCCCCGTGGCCATTTTGGATCCAGGGCCTGCAGGGATAGGAGGTAAGAGACCCTCAGAGCAACGCGATCACATCGCGTTGCTCCGAGGGTCTCAGGGAAGCACACAGGGAGCCCCCTCCCTGCGCGATGCTTCCCTATAACGCCGGAACGCTGCGATCATGTTTGATCACAGTGTGCCAGGGGTTAATGTCCGTGACCGCTCCTGGCACATAGTGCTGGATGTCAGCTGTGATAGTCAGCTGACACCCGGCCGCGATCAGCCGCGCTCCCCCCGTGAGCGTGGCCGATCGCATATGACGTACTATCCCATCGATGGGAATTAAGGCCCACCCCACCTCGACGGGATAGTACGTCATATGGGATTAAAGGGTTAACTGTCCCCAATAACAGTAATTTTGACTAGGGGAGTCCAAAATTTTACATGCCACTGTATGTTCTCCAAAATTATATCAATATAACCATCACCTTGGTGCACACAAAAGGAAACCCTCGCACAGTTTTATTTATGAAAAAATAAAATAGGTCCAGGTCTCAGAAATTATTATTTTTTATTATTATTATTGTACATTTTTATAGTGCCATTTATTCCATGGCGCTTTACATGTGAAAAGGGGGCAAATATAGACAAATACAACTAAGGGTATGTGCACACGTTGCGGATTTGCCTCTGGAATTTTTTTGTGTGGATTTGCTGCTTTTTTATGTGGATTTAGTGCAAATTTCATGTTTTTTTTACCCCTGTGGATTTCTATAATGGAATGGGTACAAAAAACGCTGCAGATCTGCACAAAAGAAGTGACATGCTCCTTCTTTTAATCCGCAGCTTTACCATGCAGAATTTTCAGCACCATTACCAAAGCATTTTTTTTCCCATTGATTTACATTGTACTGTAAATCACTTGCGGATCTGCAGCGTTTCAGCACGGAAAAAAACGCTGCGTATCCGCAGTAAATCCGCAATGTGTGCACATACCCTTAACATGAATTTTGGTTTTGACGAGATGCACACACATACACACATACATATATACCGTATATACTCGAGTATAAGCCGAGATTTTCAGCCCCTTTTTTGGGGGCTGAAAGTCCCCCTCTCGGTTTATACTCGAGTCATACCCAGGGGTCGGCAGGGGAGGGGGAGAGGGGGCTGTCTAATTATACTCACCTGCTCCTTGCGCAGTCCCTGGCTCCCCAGCTTCTTCCTGTACTGAGCGGTCACATAGTACCGCTCATTACAGTAATGAATATGCTGCTCAACTGTTATGACCCCAGTGGACAGGGTCTCAGAGGAACGTGTAAGTCTGCAAGATACAAAAATCCAGCTCATAGGGCTGTGGTAACTGGGTTGACCAAATAGCTACTCCTAACGCCAACACTAGAAGTAGCCGGGGATCATGCCTACGGTGATCGCTAGATGACTCGCGCCAACCGGAGAATCTAACTACCCCTAGGAGAAGAAAACAAAGACCTCTCTTGCCTCCAGAGAAAGGGACCCCAAAGCAAGATACAAGCCCCCCACAAATAATAACGGTGAGGTAAGAGGAAATGACAAACACAGAAATGAACCAGGTTCAGCAAAGAGAGGCCAGCTTACTAATAGCAGAATATAGCAAGATAACTTATCTGGTCAACAAAAACCCTATAAAAATCCACGCTGGAGATTCAAGAACCCCCGAACCGTCTAACGGTCCGGGGGGAGAACACCAGCCCCCTAGAGCTTCCAGCAAAGGTCAGGATACAGATAGGAACAAGCTGGACAAAAATACCAAACAAAACAAAAGCAAAAAGCAAAGAAGCAGACTTAGCTTAAACACACAGGAACCAGGATCAGTGGACAAGAGCACAACAGATTAGCTCTGATTTCAACGATGCCAGGCATTGAACTGAAGGTCCAGGGAGCCTATACAGCAACGCCCCTGAACCAACGGCCCAGGTGAGGATATAGGAAAAGACAGACGCTCCAGAGTCAAATCACTAATGACCACTAGAGGGAGCAAAAAGCAAAATCACAACAGCACCCCCCCTTTAGTGAGGGGTCACCGAACCCTCACCACGACCACCAGGGCGATCAGGATGAGCGGCGTGAAAGGCACGAACTAAATCGGCCGCATGAACATCAGAGGCGACCACCCAGGAATTATCTTCCTGACCATAGCCCTTCCACTTGACCAGGTACTGAAGCCTCCGCCTGGAGAGACGAGAATCCAAGATCTTCTCCACCACATACTCCAACTCGCCCTCAACCAACACCGGAGCAGGAGGCTCAGCAGAAGGAACCACAGGCACAACGTACCGCCGCAACAAGGACCTATGAAACACGTTGTGGATAGCAAACGACACAGGTAGATCCAGGCGAAAGGATACAGGATTAAGAATTTCCAATATCTTGTAAGGACCAATAAAACGAGGTTTAAATTTGGGAGAGGAAACCTTCATAGGAACAAAGCGGGAAGAAAGCCATACCAAATCCCCAACACGTAGTCGGGGACCCACACCGCGGCGGAGGTTGGCAAAGCGCTGAGCCCTCTCCTGTGACAACTTCAAGTTGTCCACCACAAGATTCCAGATCCGCTGCAACCTATCCACCACAGAATCCACCCCAGGGCAGTCAGAAGGTTCCACATGACCCGAAGAAAAACGAGGGTGGAAACCAGAGTTGCAGAAAAACGGCGAAACCAAGGTGGCGGAACTAGCCCGATTATTAAGGGCAAACTCAGCTAACGGCAAGAAGGTCACCCAATCGTCCTGATCAGCAGAGACAAAACACCTCAAATAAGCCTCCAAAGTCTGATTAGTTCGCTCCGTCTGCCCATTAGTCTGAGGATGGAAAGCAGACGAAAACGACAAGTCAATGCCCATCCTACTACAAAAGGATCGCCAGAATCTGGAAACGAACTGGGATCCTCTGTCTGACACAATATTCTCAGGGATGCCGTGCAAACGAACCACGTTCTGGAAAAACACAGGAACCAGATCGGAAGAGGAAGGCAGTTTAGGCAAAGGAACCAAATGGACCATCTTGGAGAAGCGATCACATATCACCCAGATAACAGACATGCCCTGAGACACCGGAAGATCAGAAATGAAATCCATGGAGATATGTGTCCAAGGTCTCTTAGGGACAGGCAAAGGCAAGAGCAACCCGCTGGCACGAGAACAGCAAGGCTTAGCTCGAGCACAAGTCCCACAGGACTGTACAAATGACCGCACATCCCTAGACAAGGAAGGCCACCAAAAGGATCTGGCCACCAGATCTCTGGTGCCAAAAATTCCTGGGTGACCTGCCAACACCGAGGAATGAACCTCGGAAATGACTCTGCTGGTTCACTTATCAGGCACAAACAGTCTGTCAGGTGGACAAGAATCAGGCCTATCAGCCTGAAATCTCTGCAACACACGTCGCAGATCAGGAGAAATAGCTGACAAGATAATACCATCCTTAAGAATACCAACAGGTTCAGCGACTCCAGGAGCATCAGGCACAAAGCTCCTGGAAAGAGCATCGGCCTTCACATTCTTTGAACCTGGTAAATACGAGACAAAAAAGTCAAATCGGGAGAAAAACAATGACCAGCGGGCCTGTCTAGGATTCAGGCGTTTAGCAGACTCGAGATACATCAGATTTTTGTGATCAGTCAAGACCACCACACGATGCTTAGCACCCTCGAGCCAATGACGCCACTCCTCAAATGCCCATTTCATGGCCAACAACTCCCGATTGCCCACATCATAATTTCGCTCCGCAGGCGAAAACTTCCTAGAGAAAAAGGCGCAAGGTCTCATAACAGAGCAACCAGGGCCTCTCTGCGACAAAACGGCCCCTGCTCCAATCTCTGAAGCATCCACCTCAACTTGAAAGGGAAGCGAGACATCAGGCTGGCACAAAACAGGCGCCGAAGTAAACCGACGTTTCAACTCCTGGAAAGCCTCCACGGCAGCAGGAGCCCAATTAACCACATCGGAGCCCTTCTTGGTCATATCCGTCAAAGGTTTCACAATGCTAGAAAAGTTAGCGATAAAACGACGGTAGAAGTTAGCGAAACCCAAGAACTTCTGAAGACTCTTAACTGACGAGGGCTGAGTCCAATCAAGAATAGCTCGGACCTTGACTGGGTCCATCTCCACAGCAGAAGGGGAAAAAATGAACCCCAAAAAGGGAACCTTCTGTACACCAAAAAGACACTTTGAGCCCTTGACAAACAAAGAATTTTCACGCAAAATTTTAAAGACCATCCTGACCTGCTCCACATGCGAGTCCCAATTATCAGAAAAAACCAGAATATCATCCAGATAAACGATCAGAAATTTATCCAGATAGTTCCGGAAAATGTCATGCATAAAGGACTGAAAAACTGAAGGGGCATTAGAGAGCCCAAAAGGCATCACCAAGTACTCAAAATGACCTTCGGGCGTATTGAATGCGGTTTTCCATTCATCCCCTTGCTTAATGCGCACAAGGTTGTACGCACCACGAAGGTCTATCTTGGTAAACCACTTGGCACCTTTAATCCGGGCAAACAAGTCAGACAACAGCGGCAAAGGATACTGAAATTTGACAGTGATCTTATTTAAAAGCCGATAGTCAATACAAGGCCTCAAAGATCCGTCCTTTTTAGCCACAAAAAAGAATCCCGCACCAAGAGGGGAAGAAGACGGACGGATGTGTCCTTTCTCCAGAGACTCCTTGATATATGAACGCATAGCGGTATGTTCAGGTATCGACAGATTAAACAGTCTTCCCTTAGGAAATTTACTGCCTGGAATCAAATCTATTGCACAGTCACATTCCCTATGAGGAGGCAATGCACTGGACCTGGACTCGCTAAAGACATCCTGATAATCAGACAAGTACTCCGGAACTTCCGAAGGCGTAGAAGAAGCAATAGACACAGGCAGGGAATCCTCATGAATACCACGACAGCCCCAACTAGACACTGACATAGCCTTCCAGTCAAGGACTGGATTATGGGTCTGTAACCATGGCAGCCCCAAAACAACCAAATCATGCATTTTATGTAGAACAAGAAAACGTATCACCTCGCGGTGTTCAGGAGTCATGCACATGGTAACCTGTGTCCAATACTGCGGCTTATTTTCTGCCAATGGCGTAGCATCAATACCCCTAAGAGGGATAGGATTTTCTAATGGTTCAAGAATAAAACCACAGCGCTTAGCAAATGAGAGATCCATAAGACTCAGGGCAGCACCTGAATCTACAAACGCCATGACAGGATAAGATGACAGTGAGCAAATCAAAGTTACAGACAGAATAAACTTAGGATGCAAATTACCAACGGTGACAGGACTAACAACCTTAGATATACGTTTAGAGCATGCTGAGATAACATGTGTAGAATCACCACAGTAGTAGCACAAGCCATTCCGGCGTCTATGAATTTTCCTCTCATTTCTAGTCAGGATTCTATCACATTGCATCAAATCAGGTGTCCGTTCAGACAACACCATGAGGGAATTTGCGGTTTTTCTATCACATTGCATCACATCAGGTGTCTGTTCAGACAACAACATGAGGGAATTTGCGGTTTTGCGCTCCCGCAACCGCCGGTCAATTTGAATAGCCAGGGACATGGTATCATTCAGACCTGTGGGAATGGGAAAACC
The DNA here is from genome assembly GCF_051348905.1 of Ranitomeya variabilis. Classification (NCBI taxonomy): domain Eukaryota; kingdom Metazoa; phylum Chordata; class Amphibia; order Anura; family Dendrobatidae; genus Ranitomeya; species Ranitomeya variabilis. The sequence goes on from NC_135236.1 coordinate 322,116,229, forward strand.
CACCATAACATTCTTAATGGCCTCAGAAAGGCCATTTCTAAAATTAGCGGCCAGTGCACACTCGTTCCAATGTGTCAGCACGGACCATTTCCGAAATTTTTGGCAATACACCTCAGCCTCGTCCTGGCCCTGAGACATAGCCAGCAAGGCTTTCTCTGCCTGAATCTCAAGATTGGGTTCCTCATAAAGTAAACCGAGCGCCAGAAAAAACGCATCAATATCAGCCAATGCCGGATCTCCTGGCGCCAACGAAAAAGCCCAATCCTGAGGGTCACCCCGTAAGACTGAAATAACAATTTTTACTTGTTGAGCAGAGTCTCCAGACGAACAAGGTTTCAGGGACAAAAATAATTTACAATTATTCCTGAAATTCCTAAACTTAAATCGGTCTCCTGAAAACAGTTCAGGAATCGGAATCTTGGGTTCAGACCTAGGATTTCTAGTAACATAATCTTGTATACCCTGCACACGAGCGGCAAGCTGGTCCACACTTGTAATCAAGGTCTGGACATTCATGTCTGCAGCAAGCTTAAGCCACTCTGAGGTAAAGGGGAAAAGAAAAAAAAAAATGAGAGAGGGGAAAAAAAACCCTCAATTTTCTTTCTTATAATCCCACTTCTGCAATGCATTAAACATTTAATACTGGCCTGGCATACTGTTATGACCCCAGTGGACAGGGTCTCAGAGGAACGTGTAAGTCTGCAAGATACAAAAATCCAGCTCATAGGGCTGTGGTAACTGGGTTGACCAAATAGCTACTCCTAACGCCAACACTAGAAGTAGCCGGGGATCATGCCTACGGTGATCGCTAGATGACTCGCGCCAGCCGGAGAATCTAACTACCCCTAGAAGAAGAAAACAAAGACCTCTCTTGCCTCCAGAGAAAGGGACCCCAAAGCAAGATACAAGCCCCCCACAAATAATAACGGTGAGGTAAGAGGAAATGACAAACACAGAAATGAACCAGGTTCAGCAAAGAGAGGCCAGCTTACTAATAGCAGAATATAGCAAGATAACTTATCTGGTCAACAAAAACCCTATAAAAATCCACGCTGGAGATTCAAGAACCCTTTTTGCTCACAGAAGGAATCCCCCAAAAATATGTACGAGATTAAAAATTAACCTTTATTAAATAATTTATAAAAAAAGACCAAAAAATGTGCACTTGCAAAAACCATCACCAAAACTCAATCAAACCACAGGAAAGGCCAGGACAGTGCCAAGCCCTACACTCACTGAATGCACCCTGCCTACTTGCGGAGGTTGGCACCCTATTGTCCTGCGCAAATGGCGCCCCCGCTCCTCGTCGGCTCACCCTGCTACCCCTGTAAAACCCTATTTTGAGCAGGGGAATGAAAAAAAAAAAATCATACATATGAGTGCACCAAATAAATTGAATAAACTCAATTGAATTAATGAGAATATCTGGGCGAGCCTATACCACTATCTGGCTAGAACTAATGTTCTTTTACTAGCTCAATAATCTTGGAGTAGGAGAAAGTGCTACAGTGCTAAGCTTCCTACTAACTCAATAGTCTTAGGGTAGGAAAAGTGCTACAGTGCTAAGCAATAAATATTTCCTAAAAACCGTCATAGAAACATATATCTTCTTGGTTGGTTTGGGGACACTTCTCGAAATTCTGTCCCAATATTTATAAGGAGATAACTACTGTGTTACACAATCATGCCTCATATAGCCACACATTACCATAATGAGTTGTTTTACAATACCAAGATTAACCAACCAGTTGGAAAATGCCGTTGAATATATATATACATCAGGTGAATCCCCTTTTTTGTGCTCAATCAGAAACAATCCCTTATAACTCAAAAGAATCCCTTTTAACTCTCAAAAGAATCCCTTTTAACTCAACGCGTTTCCCCTCTTCCTTCTTTTTAAAGAGGTTCATCAGGAGTTCAATCAGATAACAAAGGGTTACTTAGCTTTCGTATATTTTCGTGTTTTGAGCGATGTGGATAGCTGCACCACCGGGCCAATCCCCTATCTGTGTAGCGCTTACACAGATAGGGGATTGGCCCGGTGGTGCAGCTATCCACATCGCTCAAAACACGAAAATATACGAAAGCTAAGTAACCCTTTGTTATCTGATTGAACTCCTGATGAACCTCTTTAAAAAGAAGGAAGAGGGGAAACGCGTTGAGTTAAAAGGGATTCTTTTGAGAGTTAAAAGGGATTCTTTTGAGTTATAAGGGATTGTTTCTGATTGAGCACAAAAAAGGGGATTCACCTGATGTATATATATATTCAACGGCATTTTCCAACTGGTTGGTTAATCTTGGTATTGTAAAACAACTCATTATGGTAATGTGTGGCTATATGAGGCATGATTGTGTAACACAGTAGTTATCTCCTTATAAATATTGGGACAGAATTTTGAGAAGTGTCCCCAAACCAACCAAGAAGATATATGTTTCTATGACGGTTTTTAGGAAATATTTATTGCTTAGCACTGTAGCACTTTTCCTACCCTAAGACTATTGAGTTAGTAGGAAGCTTAGCACTGTAGCACTTTCTCCTACTCCAAGATTATTGAGCTAGTAAAAGAACATTAGTTCTAGCCAGATAGTGGTATAGGCTCGCCCAGATATTCTCATTAATTCAATTGAGTTTATTCAATTTATTTGGTGCACTCATATGTATGATTTTTTTTTTTTCATTCCCCTGCTCAAAATAGGGTTTTACAGGGGTAGCAGGGTGAGCCGACGAGGAGTGGGGGCGCCATTTGCGCAGGACAATAGGGTGCCAACCTCCGCAAGTAGGCAGGGTGCATTCAGTGAGTGTAGGGCTTGGCACTGTCCTGGCCTTTCCTGTGGTTTGATTGAGTTTTGGTGATGGTTTTTGCAAGTGCACATTTTTTGGTCTTTTTTTATAAATTATTTAATAAAGGTTAATTTTTAATCTCGTACATATTTTTGGGGGATTCCTTCTGTGAGCAAATTTTTATTAACCCCAAAATTACCTTTCTCTGTGAAAGATTCAAGAACCCCCGAACCGTCTAACGGTCCGGGGGGAGAACACCAGCCCCCTAGAGCTTCCAGCAAAGGTCAGGATACAGATAGGAACAAGCTGGACAAAAATACCAAACAAAACAAAAGCAAAAAGCAAAGAAGCAGACTTAGCTTAAACACGCAGGAATCAGGATCAGTGGACAAGAGCACAACAGATTAGCTCTGATTTCAACGATGCCAGGCATTGAACTGAAGGTCCAGGGAGCCTATACAGCAACGCCCCTGAACCAACGGCCCAGGTGAGGATATAGGAAAAGACAGACGCTCCAGAGTCAAATCACTAATGACCACTAGAGGGAGCAAAAAGCAAAATCACAACACTCAACCTCCCATAGGGGTGGAGCCGCATATTCACTACTGTAACGAGCAGTACAGCACCATGGAATTAATGGTGCTATATAAATAAATAATAATAATAATACTCTTCAAGAAAGCCTACAGCCTGCAATAACCATTCTGCCGCCTCACCATCGCCAGAGAAGCTGCCTCACCACCGCCAGAGCTGCTGCACCTCCGACCTTCTGTCTCTTCCCCACTATCCCATAGAATGTAAGTCCGCAAGGATAGGGTCCTCTCCCCTCTGTACCAGTCTGTCACTGTAAACTTGATTACTGTAAACATTATTTATAACCCTGTATGTAACCCCTTTCTCATGTACAGCACCATGGAATTAATGGTGCTATATAAATAAATAAATAATAATAATAATAATGAGCGGTAACGGTGACCGCTCAGTATAGGAAGAAGCTGCGGCGCCAGGGAAGCAAGGACTGCACCGCACCAGGAGCAGGTGAGTATAATGGGGAGGGGAGCGCAGCACTGTGCGATATTCACCTGCTCCCCGTTCCGGGCGCTGCTGCAGTGATGCTCAGGTCAGAGGGCGCGATTACGTGGTTAGTGCAGACCTCTGCCTGAACATCAGTGCAGAAGACGCTAAAGATGAAGCGGCACCGGAACGAAGACAGGTGAATATTGAAAGTGGCGGGGGCCTGAGCGATGGAGAGGTGAGTATGTGATTTTTTAATTTTTTTATCGCAGCAACAGCAAATGGGGCAAGTGTCTGTATGGAGCATCTTATGGGGCCATAACGTTTGTGCAGCACTATATGGGGCAAGTGTCTGTATGGGGCCATAATCAATGTTTGTGCAGCACTATATGGGGCAAGTGTTTGAATGGGGCCATAATCAACGTTTGTACCACACTATATGGGGCAAGTGTCTGTATGGGGCCATAATCAACGTTTGTGCAGCACTATATGAGGAAAGTGTCTACTGTATATGGAGTATTTTATGGGGCCATAACGTTTGTGCAGCACTGTATGGGGCAAGTGTTTGTATGGAGCATCTTATGGTGCCATAATTAACGTTTGTGCAGCATTATATGCGGCAAGTGTCTGTATGGAGCATCTTATGGGGCCATAACGTTTGTGCAGCATTATATGGGGCAAATATCTTTATGGAGCAGCTTATGGGGCCATAATCAACATTTGTGCAGCATTATATGGGGCAAATGTGTATATGGAGCATCTTATGGGGCCATTATTAACCTTTATGCAGGATTATATGGGGCATATTTCAATATGGAGCATCTTATGGAGCCATCATAACCTTTATGGATCATTATATGGGGCTCCTGATTCAATAAGGATATTCAAAAACACTTAACCTACTGATATCTCAATTAATTTTACTTTTATTGGTATCTATTTTCACTTTCGACATTTACCGGTAGCTGCTGCATTTCCCACTGTAGGCTTAAACTCGAGTCATTAAGTTTTCCCAGTTTTTTGTGGCAAAATTAGGGGGGTCGGCTTATACTCGGGTCGGCTTATACTCGAGTATATACGGTATGTATGTATATATATATATATATATATATATATATATATATATAATTTTTTTTTTTCGGAATGGAAGGAAGGATTTTTTTTAAGAAATAGACAATACTGTTTCCTTTGTACTATAGAAGCATTTTTTTGTTTTTTTTTGCAAAATTCTGAATTGTTCTTGACTGCTAAAATATAAAATAAAGCAATATGTATTTTGTATTGCAGATGTAAAAAATCTGGTGTTTATTTACTTTTTACTGCACTATAGCCCTGATTCATTAAGACAGGCATTTTGTACTCCAGTCTTAATGATGGGTGAGCAGAATATGCACCAAATGCTTTAAGAAGCACGCTCCAGAAATGTAATAAGACTTATCAGAAATGTAAGAAATATACCGTATATATACTCGAGTATAAGCCGAGACCCCTAATTTTGCCACAAAAAACTGGGAAAACTTATTGACTCGAGTATAAGCCTAGGGTAGGAAATGCAGCAGCTACTGGCAAATTTCAAAAATAAAAATAGATACCAATAAAAGTAAAATTAATTGAGACATCAGTAGATTGTGTTAAAATGTGCCACATATAATGCTCCATACAGTTCATTATGGCCCCATAAGATGCTCCATATAAAAATGTGCCACATATAATGCTCCATACAGTTCATTATGGCCTCATAAGATGCTCCATATAAAAATGTGCCACATGTAATGCTGCTGCAATAAAAAAAAGACATACTCACTTCTCGTTGCTGCCTGCTGCTCCTCAGCATCCTGTCTCTCCGCAGTGACTGTTCAGGCAGAGGGTGGCGTGCACACTAATACGTCATCGCGCCCTCTGACCTGAACAGTCACTGCAGAGGATGCGGAAGACGGACCATCGGTGGAAGTGGGAAAGGTGAATATGAAATACTCACCTGCTCCCGTTGCGGTCCCTGGCAGCTTCTCCCGGACAGATGGTGTCCGGGAGCCGGCAGCATATTTCTCTGTCAGCGGTCACTGGTACCGCTCATTACTGTAATGAATATGTGTCTCCACCCCTATGGGAGTGGAGTCCATATCCATTACTTTAATGAGCGGTACCACGTGACTGCTGAACAGAGGAAGAGCTGCGGGCGCCGAGACCATGGGACATGCAGGGACTGTGCCAGGAGCAGGTGAGTATGTGACGGTCATCGCTCCCCCTCACCCGCCTACCCCCTCGCCGACCATGAATCGAGTATAAGCCGAGAGGGGCACTTTCAGCCCCCAAAAATAGGCTGAAAATTTCAGCTTATACTCAAGTATATACGGTAATCTTTTTTTGATTAATTTGATGGGTGGACATAGTAAGGTCCCATATCTTACTGGTTCTGTCCCAGCACACCCATTTTGGTAGAGCTGCTTGATACTAACTTTAAAATGGCAAAAGTCACAAAATGTTAGCTCAACGCCGCTGAATAAAAAATGTTGTGACTATACAAAGTATTTAACATCAGTTTTCTGCCATAAACACTGCCATAAACACTGTCATGTATTGGCCCCTATGAATTCCGTAAAATATTAATAAAAAAAATAAAAGCGGAATTGAATATTTATTGGACTTATTATCTCTGTTTTTTAGTACATTATGCAGTAAAGTGAATGCTGTCTTTCAAACTATACCTTGTCTCACAAAAAAATACAAGTCCTCATAAGGCTCTGTTGATGCAAACATTTTAAAGATATGGCTCTTGGAAGAAGAGTAGGGAAAAAGTAAAGTGCAAAAATGGGAACTAACCTGCCACTGAAGAGGTTAATATTTCACTCACAAAACTTTGAATTATGGGTGTTATGGTGTTATGGTGACTATCCACAGATTTTATCTCTTTTCATTTATTTGCATTAAACATTTCATCAGGTAAAAGTATGTGATGATTACTTAAAAAGGCAAATTTTTCGTTGATTCCTTCCTTTAAAATAACTTTATTTTTTGCTCTTCATTTAATCGAACTTTAGTGTCCAAGCAAGACATTCGGAGGTTTTGACTCAACAAAAGATCTCCCTGATGAAGTTATTATGTTTGCCAGGAGTCACCCAGCCATGTACAACTCTGTTTTTCCAATCAACAACCGTCCAATCATAATTAAAACAGAAGTGGATTATCAGTTTTCCCAGATCGTGGTTGATCGCGTGGAAGCAGAGGATGGACAATATGATGTAATGTTTATTGGAACAGGTATGATTTCCAGAGTGCTTTTAAAATATATAAAAACATATGCATTTATTTTTTACTAGATGGCAGCCCGATTCTAAAGAATCGGGAGTCTAGAATCCATATATACTTTATTTATTCAAATGTAAGAATAATTTGGTGGGCGGGGACCCTCGGCCTCCGATTTGGTGGGCGGGGTCCCTCTGCCTCCGCTTTGGTGGGCGGGGCTGCTCGGCCTTCGATTTGGTGGGCGGGGCTCCTCGGCCTCCGATTTGGTTGGTGGGGCCCCTCGGCCTCCGATTTGGTAGGCGGCGCCCCTTATCCTCCGATTTGGTGGGCAGGGCCCCTCGGCCTCCGATTTGGTGGGCGGGACCCTCGGCCTCCGATTTGGTGGGCGGGGCCCCTCGGCCTCCGATTTGGTTGGTGGGGCCCCTCGACCTCCGATTTGGTGGGCGGGGCCCCTCGGCCTCCGATTTGGTGGGCGGGGACCCTCGGCCTCCAGTTTGGTGGGCGGTGACCCTCGGCCTCCGATTTGGTGGGCGGGGACCCTCGGCCTCCGATGTGGTGGGCGGGGCCCCTCAGCCTCCTCTTTGGTGGGCGGAGCCGGGCCCCTCGGCCTCCGCTTTGGTGGGCGGGGCCGCTCGGCCTTCGATTTGGTGGGCGGGGCTCCTCGGCCTCTGATTTGGTTGGCGGGGCCCCTCGGCCTCTGATTTGGTTGGCGGGGCCCCTCGGCCTCCGATTTGGTTGGCGGGGCCCCTCGGCCTCCGATTTGGTGGGCGGGGCCCCTCGGCCTCCGATTTGGTGGGCGGGGACTCTCGGCCTCCGATTTGGTGGGCGGGGACCCTCGGCCTCCGATTTGGTGGGCGGGGACCCTCGGCCTCCGATTTGGTGGGCAGGGACCCTCGGCCTCCGATTTGGTGGTTGGGGACCCTCGGCCTCCGCTTTGGTGGGCGGGGCCCCTCGGCCTTCGATTTGGTGGGCGGGGTCCCTCTGCCTCCGATTTGGTGGGCGGGGACCCTCGGCCTCCGCTTTGGTGGGCGGGGCCCCTCGGCCTTCGATTTGGTGGGCGGGGCCCCTCGGCCTCCGATTTGGTTGGTGTGGACCCTCGGCCTCCGATTTGGTGGGCGGGGCCCTTCGGCCTCCGATGTGGTGGGCGGGGCCCCTCGGCCTCCGCTTTGGTGGGCGGGGACCCTCGGCCTCCGATTTGGTGGGCGGGGCCCCTCGGCCTCCGATTTGGTGGGCGGGGCCCCTCGGCCTCCGATTTGGTTGGCGGGGCCCCTCGGCCTCCGATTTGGTTGGCGGGGCCCCTCGGCCTCCGATTTGGTTGGCGGGGCCCCTCGGCCTCCGATTTGGTGTGTGCTCTGCCTGGGGCCACTGTGCTCTGCCTGGGGCCCCATATGCTGCCTGGGGCCCCTGTGCTCTGCCTGGGGCCCCATATGCTGCCTGGGGCCCCTGTGCTCTGCCTGGGGCCCCATATGCTGCCTGGGGCCCCTGTGCTCTGCCTGGGGCCCCTGTGCTCTGCCTGGGGCCCCATGTTCTGCCTGGGGCCCCTGTGCTCTGCCTGGGGCCACTGTGCTCTGCCTGGGGCCCCATGTTCTGCCTGGAGCCACTGTGCTCTGCCTGGGGCCCCATAAGCTGCCTGGGGCCCCTGCGCTCTGCCTGGGACCACTGTGCTCTGCCTGGGGCCACTGTGCTCTACCTGGGGCCCCATATGCTGCCTGGGGCCACTGTCCTCTGCCTGGGGCCCCATATGCTGCCTGGGGCCCCTGTTCTCTGCCTGGGGCCCCATATGCTGCCTGGGGCCCCTGTGCTCTGCCTGGGGCCCCTGTGCTCTGCCTGGGGCCCCATATGCTGCCTGGGGCCCCTGTGCTCTGCCTGGGGCCCCTGTGCTCTGCCTGGGGCTCCATGTTCTGCCTGGGGCCCCTGTGCTCTGCCTGGGGCCACTGTGCTCTGCCTGGGGCCCCATATGCTGCCTGGGGCCACTGTGCTCTGCCTGGGGCCCCATATGCTGCCTGGGGCCCCTGTGCTCTGCCTGGGGCCCCATATGCTGCCTGGGGCCCCTGTGCTCTGCCTGGGGCCCCATATGCTGCCTGGGGCCCCTGTGCTCTGCCTGGGGCCCCTGTGCTCTGCCTGGGGCTCCATGTTCTGCCTGGGGCCCCTGTGCTCTGCCTGGGGCCACTGTGCTCTGCCTGGGGCCCCATATGCTGCCTGGGGCCCCTGTGCTCTGCCTGGGGCCCCATATGCTGCCTGGGGCCCCTGTGCTCTGCCTGGGGCCCCTGTGCTCTGCCTTGGGCCCCATGTTCTGCCTGGGGCCCCTGTGCTCTGCCTGGGGCCACTGTGCTCTGCCTGGGGCCCCATGTTCTGCCTGGGGCCACTGTGCTCTGCCTGGGGCCCCATAAGCTGCCTGGGGCCCCTGCGCTCTGCCTGGGACCACTGTGCTCTGCCTGGGGCCACTGTGCTCTGCCTGGGGCCCCATATGCTGCCTGGGGCCACTGTGCTCTGCCTGGGGCCCCATATGCTGCCTGGGGCCCCTGTGCTCTGCCTGGGGCCCCATATGCTGCCTGGGGCCCCTGTGCTCTGCCTGGGGCCCCTGTGCTCTGCCTGGGGCCCCATATGCTGCCTGGGGCCCCTGTGCTCTGCCTGGGGCCCCTGTGCTCTGCCTGGGGCTCCATGTTCTGCCTGGGGCCCCTGTGCTCTGCCTGGGGCCACTGTGCTCTGCCTGGGGCCCCATATGCTGCCTGGGGCCCCTGTGCTCTGCCTGGGGCCACTGTGCTCTGCCTGGGGCCCCATAGGCTGCCTGGGGCCCCATAGGCTGCCTGGGGCCCCTGTGCTCTGCCTGGGACCACTGTGCTCTGCCTGGGGCCCCATATGCTGCCTGGGGCCCCTGTGCTCTGCCTGGGGCCACTGTGCTCTGCCTGGGGCCCCATATGCTGCCTGGGGCCCCTGTGCTCTGCCTGGGTGTAGGACACTGGTGACGTCACTTATCTCCGGACATTAGCTCCGGACATTAGCTCCGGACATTATCTCCGGACATTAGCTCCGGACAAAGCCACGGAAGTTGGCACAAATTGCAGGAAGTAGTATTCTAGGCAATTATATATTAGATAGACGATTCATGTAATAAGGTCTGTGCCTCAGACTGAAGGGGAACGTTTCAGTGATGAAAATGATGGTTAAAAGGAATAGCTGAAATATTAACACTGGGGTGAGATCACAGTAAAGGGAAGTGTGTTGGAAAGGATCTGTTTCATTCTGAGTGTGATATTATTGCTAAATGCCGCCATCAAAGTATGCAATTGGGTACTCGGGGTCAGTTTTCAGATTCCTGTGTTGTAAATCTCCTGACTCAGTTCAAATTGATGCCTGACATAAATCAGAGGAAAACTGAACACTGGGTTGAAGCTTTAGTTAAACATTTTACATCTGTGGGAAAGTCTTACAGTTAGTTCAGGAAGAGGGCATATGTGGATTGAGAATTAAAGTGTGAAATAATTTTTGCTATGGGTGTTATGGTGTCGAGCTTTTACAATTAGTTCCCTTTCTGCTAATCTGATTTTGTGAAAGCTATAAAACTTTTTCTGTCATTCAAATAATGTGTGACCCCACTATAGTTTCTGGCAGAAATAACTCCATGGGAAGTGAGAGAACAGTAAAATGGAATATTAGGCATTCATACGAACATAGATCATAATGTTTTACAGTAGAATAATAGTTTTTTTTTAAACTATAAAATGTATCCTAAACGGTGAATACAAACCAACACCTTTCATGGCTGGCGCACACACACAAGTTTGTCAATTAGTGTGCAAAGTACCTGAATATTCTAAGTATTTCCTATTTGTGTATTAATAGTGTTTAAAGTAAAATTAATATATTCAGTGTTTGCATATATCTTGGTGCATACAGAGAGATGCTGTTTTCTTTCTTTGCATATTATGCAGTCACAGCAGCTTGCACCTGTTCATGTTTGCTTTGTTCTGTTGTGAGGTTCTGGTCGGTCCTAGTTCTTTCTAGAGGTTGTATGTATATATTTATATTTACAATGGGGAAAATAAGTATTTAATACACTACTGATTTTGCACATTTTCCCACCTTCAAAGAACGGAGAGGGCTGTAATTTTTATCATAGGTACACTTCAACTGTGAGAGACAGAATCTTAAAAAAAAATCCAGAAAACCCTATTGTTTAATTTTTACATAATTAATTAGTATTTTATTACATGAAATAAGTATTTGATACAATAGAAAAACAAAACTCAATATTTGATACAGAAACCTTTGTTTGCAATTACAGAGGTCAGACATTTCCAGTAGTTCTTGTCCAAGGTTGCACACACTGCAGCAGAGATTTCGGCCCACTCCTCCATTCAGATCTTCTCCAGATATTTCAGGTTTTAGGGCTGTTGCTGGGCAATATTGAGTTTCAGCTCCCTCTAAAGATTTTCTATTGGGTTTAGGTCTGGAGACTGGTTAGGCCACTCTAGGACCTTGAAATGCTTCTTGCGGAGCCACTCCATAGTTGCACTTACTGTGTTTTTTGGGGTCATTGTCATGCTGGAAGAGATGCAGCCACAACCCATCTTCAATGCTCTTACTGAGGTTGTTGGTCTAAATCTCTTGATATATGACCCCATCCATCCTCCCTTCAATACCGTGCAGTCATCATGTCCCCTTTGCAAAAAAAGCACCACATAGTATGATATTTCCCCCACCCTGCTTCACGGTTGGAATGTTGTTCTTGGGGTTGTACGCAACCTTCTTTCTTCAAACATGTCGAGTGGAGTTGATACCAAAAAGTTCTATTTTGGTCTCATCTGACCATGTGACCTTCTCCCATGCCTCCTCTTAATAATCCAGACGGTCATTGGTGAGCTTCAAACAAACCAGGACATGTGCTGGCATAAGCAGGGAGACCTTGTATTTTCTGCAGGTTTTTAGTCCATGATGGTGTAGTGTGTTACTAACAATAATGTTTGAGACTGTGGTCCCAGATATCCTCAAGTCATAGACGAGGTCCTCCCGTGCAGTTCTGGGCTGATTCCTGACCTTTCTTTGAATTATACTTACCTCACGAGGTGAAATCTTGCATGGAGCACCAAACTGAAGAAGATTGTCAGTCAGCTTGTGTTCGATACTGAAAGCCTGTGTTAGCATTTCGTCTGTGGTGTTGCTATCAGTGTGTCAAGAGTGGGAGAATAGGGTTGCATTGACAATACAACACAATAGGCAGCACTTTTAACACATTTTATAAGTGGTCATAAACTTGTAAATAACTCTAGAAATAATAAAGTTGCGTTGAAACCAAGCACACCTTTGCTTTTCTTGTGAAATTCTCAATAAGTTTGATGTGTCACATGACCCTCTTCCCATTGAAAAAAATAAAGTTGGATCCAAAATGACCTAGTATGTATTTGCAGTGATTGAAATAGTGTGAGCTAGTGTCTATGATATTTCCATTAACCAATATTATCGTAGCTGCAGGACAGAAGATACACATTTCTATGCAATTATTTTGACTTCTATTCTTAGTCGTCACAATGAATACCCATTTCCCTAAAGCAAACCAAGAAAGTGTTACTTTGTACAGGCTTGTCAACCATATTCTAATACATATATCTTGTTCTTGTGAATCTGTAATTGTGCATGCTACACTTATTGTGTTGCTCTAGCTTATTAAATGACAGTTATAGGACTGCAAGGACCTGCCAGGGCAGGTTTGTAGCCTTTAGGGTGCCCCCAGGCTGCTCACATGTTTGTGACATATGTAGAATAGTAACTCTCTTAAGTGGACACTTGGTTAAAATTGACAGTTGTTAATTAGCACATTACTGTTAAAACTAACAGGATGACCAAATGATCCTATAGAACAAACTGTGTGGCTGACCTGAACCAAGGGTAATGCATAGTGCACCATTTGTCATGACAGATAAGATAATTTATTGAGATTTCCTATTGCATAACTTAGAGCACTGCCACCCATATGGTTTGACACCACTATACTTAATTATTAACTTTAAAGTTGAATTATTCATTAGCAATTGTCTTCTTCCCAGTCATTAGACACTTTGCTTGGGTTAAAAGACAGCTGCTCTTCTTCTCTTCTAAATGGGAAGTCTATAATCCAAACTGAACGGCCCATGGATGCCTGAGTACTTCTTTACTTCCTTAGATAATCCCCATCAATGTCAAAGTATTAAGTCCCAACATTAAAACATGATAATAGCAGTCAAAACAACTAAACTGAAGGTTGAAGGCATTTTTTTCCACACTGAAAACCAACATAGAGATTAAAAAAGGCTAGTAGGAATAAAACTCAATAATGCAATGCAGACCAGGCAGTAATAATTATACTGGGTATTTTTCCCATTTCTTTCATCTTTGTATAGAATATAAAAATGATAGTATTTGCATTGTTCTGTACACCCTGTAGCTTGTGTGACTTACCAAGTGCAATCAATGTCTCGGTGGATCAATTCTCTAAATATATGACCTGAGGTAATATTACAAATAGTGGAAGCGCTTCTGTCATTAAAGTGAATTAATAGCCCTCTTATCCTTTAGCCAAGCTGTAAACTGGAGCCTATTGATCTTAAAAGAAGTAGATGTTTTAATTTGTGTGAAAGTATTTGAAATTCTACTCTTCAAAACTTGATCTGCAACTTGGATACAGTGCAGCTTTGGTACCTGAGGCCTGATCACAGTCTCCATAGTGATTAACTTATGTTACCTCTGACCTCTAAAGTTCCTACAGATGCAGAGGCTTGGACGTTTTACCTTCAGTATTCTTCAGAGAGAGCCAATTCATTTTAATTAAGGTTCCCAGAGGTTAGTTGTCAAATTTCACCCTTTACTTATCAAAGTCTGCATCTAGACTAAAACATTTATGGGTAATAAGTGCTGAAAGTTCTCACTACAATATTTAGTTCTTGACACATTTTCCTTTCAGGACGTAAATTGAATTCAGCAATCAAAATACCACCTTTCACTTTTCAATGAAAATTGTTATAATTAATCTATACCATTTAGCCTTGGGAAAATATCACAATGCGTGATGATAGTACTCGTAAGCACAGGGTAATAACTACTATCCATCATGTAAAGATTTTAGAATTTTATGGTATTACTTGAATTCTGACTATGAATAGTTTCTCGTTGTAGCCTACCAAACCCTTTCCTGGTAGATGCTCAGCTGTCCTATCCTTCTGGCAAGTCAGGATATTTCAAGCTGTTTAGCTGGGATGTTTGTGCTGCTTTGATCTCTGAGTTCACAACGTGGCATAGTCTGTGTCAAACTGGGGTGCCATGGACTTGCTAGAGAAAATAATTATGAAGGACCACTATCAATTTATGAAAACAATGTTCTGAGCCTTAAGTGATTGACTCCAAACCACCTTCAAATAGTGTAGTCTTCTCTGAACATTTTGGGTACATTATTATGGAAGAACATGAAAAATATCAGGGCTAACCATGTTTGTTATTGTGTTGCCTGCGGATATTGAAGGAAACTGGTCTCAGGTTAGGATAGTGACATTTAAAGTTGCAGACCATCAACTGGATTAATGAAAAAGGCAGACAAAAATGCACGTCCCAATTCCTTGTATAAAAACATCCAAATTTTATTCTGTCTTGATTTAAAAAACAGCATGTCGTAGTATTGTATATACTACATATAAAACATTAGACATCAGTAGTCACCATGGCTAAGGTAGGCTACACGCCAGAAAGGTGTCAGATGTTTTCTATAGAATGTATGCAATAATATGATATGCTGGTTTATAAAATCAAGATGGAATAACAATTGGAAGAACCTGATGCAGTGGAGGATTCTTTGCTCCAAAATAGGACTACTGAAAACCCTGAGAGTAGCTTTGATGTCTTAGCTTCTCATCCAAGGCAACTTGAGGCCGTCCATTTAATAGCAAATAGTCAATGTATTTACTGTTAGATTCTGGTGGACAGTAAATATCATCTTCTGCTGGACATTTTAGGTACATGGCTAGGTAAGAACCTGATCTACTGGATTTATTGGTACTTTATCTAGGTAGTCTAGCCATGAAAACAGCATGATTGTCTGGGGGTTTATATTAATTTCACCACTGTACATCATTCTGACAACCCTGCTCTTATGGGGCTTGGGAACCTATGGTACTGTAGAGAGTTAAAGCTCACTGATAGCTACACAATATTTTAATAAAACCCCAAAATGTTGAATAATATGTAGTGCGTGATAAGTATTTAATTTTACATTTTTTGTTGATACAACTTACTGTTTTCTTACCTTGTTTTTTATGGTTGGAATAACTCATGACATGACAGATAGCCTTAATGGCTGAAGATGATGTTACAGTTCCCTTTTATGCATGTTATATAGAATTGTCAGTAGTTTATTACTAGGGGGGTTTAGGCACTGAAATACCGCCATTTTCTAGAAAAAAGAGGTAGCAGTGACTTACTGAGCTGTACCTTTCTGGCATCCTTGAAAAATATATGTTAGTACAGAACAACAGTAACTAGTTGAAAAGGCAAAAAAAAAAAAAAATCTGATATGTCTCTGTAATATGCCAGAAGTCCTACCGCACATGACATTTTAAAGCACCACAGTTGTCATTTGGTTTACTGTCTGTGCTTCCCAGAAGAAGATAAACTCTTATATTGTCTTTTTTTTTCCCTCTGGAGATTACGCTACTGAATTGCATAGATAAATAAGCATACAAATTTAATAAGTAAAAGATAAAATATATGCATCTTTTGTTTTTCAAATGTAGCTAATAAATACAGCAAGAAATCCTATGTGATGGTGGATAATAATGTGATTTCAGACATTATGGTATTTTCAGTGGTGCAGTTTTAGTGTTCTGAGGTTTCAGTGACACCCCGCGCCTTGTGCCAGAAAAGGCCTAAAAAGCTTCATAAATGAATGGTGCTGAATGTGATCAAATATCATGATAACTGCGCAATGAATGTAGTAAAATACTATACATTGCTAAGCTTTTGTGGTTGTGTGAAGAGCTGGCGCAGTTTTGGATATGAGCCCAGAAAGGGCTAAGCACTACTTCAGATAAAGCGAAGATGGATCTTCAAGAGAGTTCATATGATTTGTAAATGCCTTGAACGAGGCAATGCTAAATCGAACTCCTATACTTTATGGATTTATTTCTATAAACTGCTAGCCTGTTATTGCAAAAACTGTATAAGTCCAGTACAGCGCTGAGAAACTGGTCTTAACACATTTATTTTATTTATCCATAATGTACACATATACTATATAGAAGTGATTAGAAAATATACTTGTGTCCCAGTGTAGTCTGCTATTTTTTTCTTCTTATAAATGTAAGTTATGCAACTGAATATATAATAATCCAGCTTATTTCAATAGCTTGGAATTGTATTATTATTATTTTTTAATTTTTTTGAATCTCCTTCTAAAATCCTTAAAAAAGCACATCTACCATGCTTAAGAAGGCCAAACAAATCTGGCTATCCTCAATTATCTGGCTGAATTTAATTGATCAAGCATTATACCATATCTATAAAAGCTGCATTCTTTTATGTATGTATCAATAAAAAGCCGGGCATGGCCTTTCCTGGAAATGTTTTATTAAACGTGACCCTGTGGGATGTATTCCCTGTAGTCCACAACAGTCATGATTTTGGGAAATGCAGAATAGGAAAGGCTATAGCAACTGTTTTCATTTACTAGCTGCAGGAGATATGACAGACGGACTTTGATTTGTTGCTATGACTCAGTATGGTTGATATGTATCTGTATTAGTTTTCAGCAGTCCCAAGCCAATAATGTCTCCTGTCTAGTTTTACTAGACACCGAGAAGATAAACGTAATTATACTTAGAAGGAGTAAGAAGAAAACATATTCTAGTGATGCATAGATTTTTACTTGCCAGATACTAGCATGAATTATCAAAATCTAACTGGAGTT
This sequence comes from Ranitomeya variabilis, assembly GCF_051348905.1. Lineage (NCBI taxonomy): Eukaryota > Metazoa > Chordata > Amphibia > Anura > Dendrobatidae > Ranitomeya > Ranitomeya variabilis. Next base: position 322,133,196 of record NC_135236.1, read on the forward strand.
TTCAAGACTTCCGCTTGACGCGTAAAAAATGCCGAAAAAATTACAGTATGTCTAAAACTTATAAACTACCGATGTCAACAATTGATGAGGCCATTTTTACAATTCTGTTGCTTAAATCTATTTGTAAGAACTTATGGTATGTAAGATGGAAAGGAAAGTAACATTTTTTTTTCCTGTCTGCCCAATGATTGGAAAAAAAACTGTACATTTGAAGGGAATGCCATATAGGTTAAATGAAGTGCCTCCAGCATGCAGCTGTGTGGGGAGCGAAGTGTAAATTTAGCTGTACTTCAGTTTGACAAGTGCCCTCAAAGATCAACAAAGATGTTATCTGGACCTTTGTACATATGTGACACATTTTGGTCACTGATATATGTTCTCAAGTGTTTAAGAACAATCATAAAACACAGAGAAACTCATAACAAGTACTAGAAAATGCATGTCATATACTTCTGGGGATATACTGCTCACTTCCAGTTTTATAGTTGAAAAAAAGTTTTAATAAGCTATGTTTCAACACAAATACACATTCATCTAAAACCTCAAGGATCAAATTGCCACAATAGGTACAAAGTTTATAATTGTACATATTTTTTACTGCTTCTTGTTTGGAGTTCCAAAGTCTATATGAAATTTTCACAAAAAATGAAAAATATAAAATGCAGCAATTTTGGCCAATTCCATGCTGATTTAACAAGAATTTTATATTTATTCTGGATATTTTCTATGTGAGATCTATTTGTACTGTGGCTGATTTCATACCCTATAAATGTGCAATATAGCTTTATTTCCTAGTAGTAAAATGTTACCCTTTTCTATTTAATAGTTTGACGTTGATTACATAATTTTAGGTTTCAGAAACCACTAATGCTAATAAAGAGCGTCTTGCTGTATTTATTTTGTGGTGTTGGTAATTTGTCCTGCATATTTCACAAATAAACTAACCGTCTTATACCTCAATTTTTTTAAATTCTGTTTGCAGCTATAATAACATACAATATGTATCTTTCTTTCAGACATTGGGACGGTTTTAAAAGTTGTTTCTGTTCCCAAGGAGACCTGGCATGATTTAGAGGAAGTACTTCTCGAAGAAATGACAGTGTTCAGGGTAGGTACATCCATGCCATAATACAGTGTATATATCCTGATGTGAGCTTGCACTGTACCATTGTCTCTCTGAATTTGAACCACACTTAAGCATATTTATAATAGTGCCTATTTGTAAAACAGAACAAACTTAGACTAGACAGTCCATGGGTTGTCCAGTCTTGGGGTTAAATCCAACAGACACTCTATGACTGCAGACTTGTGAATCCACACAGTGCGCACATTGCGCAGTGTCAGGATTCTCTGGTGCCAACACTATGGGAATTTGCAAGCATGCTGACTGGACACACGTGGCTTCACTCAATACAAGTGTTGAGTTGAGCTAGGCCAGACATGTCAGAATGTGGCTGGAAGTATGCAGATCGCATACTTGGGTTTACATCACTGCCCTTTACCAGTACCGGTGAATCTTGACAGCTCACAGTGTGCATGCTATGAGGATTCACAACTCTGCAGTCATGTAAAGTGACTGCAAGCTTTATTCACAAGCCTTATTTCAACAACTCCAGATTTATCATAGTGATTTATACTGCTAATCTGTCTAATTTAGGAGTATCTAGTCTAAATTTACGCACCCTATTCGTTGACTTACTTTGTGCGATATACTTGCACCAACATTTTGGCACATCTAATTGTCTAGTGTTGCACATTAGTCCATACACCTTTACAGAAAAACTGAACCCCTTTTTAGAGAAGCCATACACATCATCGGACAAGGGACAAAAAGTGTATAAAACACAAAATAACTTTTGAGTAAGTCATGAAAGACAGTTTTTTTTGGTACAAATCACTCTACAATTCTTGTGAATTTAGCTTGATATATAACAATTTGGATGATGTATTATATAGGTATTTTTCCTTAACCCAATTTGTATGGGAGAAAGTAGTTCCTCACAAAAGCTCAATGCAGTAGTTTAAAAACTTCCTATGGACCTGAGCTTGTTGTGTGCATGAGCATATTGGAAATATCTCCTGAAACTAGGTCTTAAATATTATATTTTTATATGTAATAGAACGACTTAATAAATGTGCTTATCCCATTGGGTAAATTTTCTAAAAAGGATATGTAAACATACTTTTATTAAACTTTTTTAAAATATTCGGCCAATATGCAACCATTGCACTGAAAGCACAGCTGCCTGGCAGCAAGAAACTTTATTTCTCAATGCAGTCCTCTGGCTTTCAGTTATAGAGGCGTGGCTTCAGTCACCGCTAAGTACACAGCGATCGATGGCCGTAAGCATACCCCAACACTGACTGACAACTGTATCACCACTGATTCACTGCTAAGTAAGCTGTTAGTCAGTGCTGAGGCAAGGTTACAGCTGCTGCTCACTATGTACTGAGCAGAGACTGAAGCCACACCTTGAGCGCCTCCATGACCAAAAGTTGGAGTCTTCGAGGAGAAATAAAGTTCATTTCTACCCTGGAGCCGGGCTTTCAGTGCGGCAGCTGCACAGTTTTAAAATGTTATTCACCTGCAGATTAACCCCATATCTGCAGGTTAATAGTGTTTTTCTTTTTTTTACATGACCAGTTCTTTTTATTATACTGGTCATTAAGTTGGTATTAGTAACTTCTATTTTTATTGCTGTATTGTTTTCCATAGAAAAACTATATTTCTTAATCATTTTCTCTTTATTCTCTCCATTCAATCTTTCATTTTTCTTTGCCAAATTCTTTTTTTTTGTCTGCACAACTATATTCTTTTACAAAGAAGTGAGTTGTCCTCAACCCTTTGAAATATTACTTCTACATGAATAAGCACATATTGCGTGCGGCTTATGAAAATCTCTCTAAGGCATCCTGCAGGTGTTTAAAAATCCAGTGTTAATATGGGCTGCTTAGAATATGTGAGTAAAAGTATGTGAAAACCTCAGAGTATAAAGCTGGAAGGCATACCAATCCATAACAATACCCAGAACAGCTACAATTCCTTTGAAAGGAAAAAAAAAGTCACAGAAATGAGGATAATGACTTTTTAAAAAATCACACAGACATCACAGTGAATTATGGAAAAGAACAAACACTTGTAAAGTGCAGGTGATCCATATTCTTTGCAATAAAAAATCTACAGTAGATATATATATATATACACTCACCGGCCACTTTATTAGGTACACCATGCTAGTAACGGGTTGGACCCCTTTTGCCTTCAGAACTGCCTCAATTCTTCGTGGCATAGATTCAACAAGGTGCTGGAAGCATTCCTCAGAGATTTTGGTCCATATTGACATGATGGCATCACACAGTTGCCGCAGATTTGTCGGCTGCACATCCCTGATGCGAATCTCCCGTTCCACCACATCCCAAAGATTTCATGTTGTTTACACCAAATTCTGACCCTACCATCCGAATGTCGCAGCAGAAATCGAGACTCATCAGACCAAGCAACGTTTTTCCAATCTTCTACTGTCCAATTTCGATGAGCTTGTGCAAATTGTAGCCTCAGTTTCCTGTTCTTAGCTGAAAGGAGTGGTACCCGGTGTGGTCTTCTGCTGCTGTAGCCCATCTGCCTCAAAGTTCGATGCACTGTGCGTTCAGAGATGCTCTTAGGCCTACCTTGGTTGTAACGGGTGGCGATTTGAGTCACTGTTGCCTTTCTATCAGCTTGAACCAGTCTGCCCATTCTCCTCTGACCTCTGGCATCAACAAGGCATTTCCGCCCACAGAACTGCCGCTCACTGGATTTTTTTTCTTTTTCGGACCATTCTCTGTAAACCCTAGAGATGGTTGTGCGTGAAAATCCCAGTAGATCAGCAGTTTCTGAAATACTCAGACCAGCCCTTCTGGCACCAACAACCATGCCACGTTCAAAGGCACTCAAATCACCTTTCTTCCCCATACTGATGCTCGGTTTGAACTGCAGGAGATTGTCTTGACCATGTCTACATGCCTAAATGCACTGAGTTGCCGCCATGTGATTGGCTGATTAGAAATTAAGTGTTAACAAGAAGTTGGACAGGTGTACCTAATAAAGTGGCCAGTGAGTGTATATATATAATTTTAATATATCTTATATTTTGTTGATTACTACTCTTACATTTGTAGCTTCTGTTTTTATTGTTATCCTTTTTTATGTGATTATTATTTATGAGTGCAAGCTAATCTATATCTTTCACTTTCCTCTACAGGAGCCAACTACAATTACATCCTTGGAGATCTCCACAAAGCAAGTATGCAGTGGCTTTTATTTCATTTACTATGTTTCCATTACCCTATAAATGCAATATCTTCCTGACAGCAACTTGGCCATTGCAGATGTATTAATTGAGATAACACATCATTTTCCTTTAATTTGACCTCAGCAGGTGGTAGAATAGCGTCACTAAAGGCCATGTAGAAAGGAAATTTTTAAATGTACACATTACTCTTGCGATATAAACCCAACATAAACTTGTCAGCTAATGACTTGTTCCATAGTTTATCTTGAATTCTAATGCTGCTATATATTTTTTCCATGGCATTGAAATATATCCAGAGGAAACATTGTATATCTCTTTTAATGGTAATTTATAATGCATCCCATAATTATGTATACTGTATAATATTGCTGTTCATATGTTTACGTTACGATACATTTTAGCACTAAATATAGTGGGTACGGAAAGTATTCAGACCCCTTTAAAGTTTTCACTTTGTTTAATTGCAGCCATTTGGTAAATTCAAAAAAGTTCATATTTTTTCACATTAATGTACACTCTGCACCCCATGTTGATTGAAAAAAAACAGAAATGTTGAAATTTCTGCAAATTTATTAAAAACAAAAAAACTGAAATATCATATGGTCATAAGTATTCAGACCCTTTGCTCAGACACTCATATTTAAGTCAATGGCTGCAATGAAACAAAGAGTGAAAAATTTCTGAATAATTTCCGTACCCACTGTACCTTCTGTGATGTATTGGTGCACGTGTGACTTCCTACCAATGAAAACAAATAATGACTAAATTTAGAGCAAGATATACAGTAGATCATATACTATTAAGTCTATTTTCTTATGCACATCCTTCAGTTTCCGAACCTTGTTGTTCACATTCTAACTTCTGCAATAGCAGTTTTAGATGGCGTAGCATCCGTTCAACATGAAAGCAAGAATCTATGTAGTTGTTGTGGATTACAAATTATGTGGAATGCTAAAACAATATGGTAGACTGAAAAAGTTTTACAACAATAAACATTTATCACCTGTCCACAAGATAAGTGTTTGATAGTCAGGAGTCCCATTGTTAGGCTACAGTCACACGCCAGTATTTTGATCACTATTATACATCAATATTTGCAAGCCAAAACCAGGAGAGGAACACTCAGAGTTAAAGTATAATAGAAACACGTCATCACTTCTGTATTTTTGATCTACTGGTGGTTTTAGCTTACAAATACTGATGTGAAATATTGACCAAAATACTGCCATGCGAGCATAGCCACACTGAAACCTATAATAAGTAAAGTCCCAATAGTGATGTCCCAAGAAAATACCATGATCTATTCTTTACATCCTGAGCCTTCCAACCCTGCTCCTTCTCACTGTGAGGACTTAGAATAGAGTGGTGGTCAAGCATGCTTAGTGCAGCTCTATTCAAAGTTTATGGGACTGATCACGACACAAGACTTAGATACAACACTGTTGTTTTCATCATCCTAATAAACACAGAATCCAATGATCCCAATGGTGATGTTCCAAGCAAATGGCATTTATAATCTATCAATACATAGAACATTAAATGCTTAATGTTGACATGGCCTAATACCCCCACTTGGCTGACAGCTTCTGCCTCTCGCCCAACACATTGTATATAACGATATTGCCTCTGTATGCTACATTACTAGTGAAAAAGCAAAACTGCAGGGAAACTCAGGATTAATTGATCCACTTAATGTGCTACATATATAACTACAACATTTCTGATCACAAAAATTAAATGATGGGGCAGGATTGTAGTTATAATAATAATATTAATAATTTTATTTCTATACCGCCAACATATTCTGCATTTTAGAGCGGACTTGTACAGACAATAAAAGACATTACAGAATAACAATAATCACATAAATAAACAGAAACCAAGAGGAATGATGGCCCTGCTCACAAGCTTCCAATATATGAGGAAATTAGGGAGACACAAAAGGAGAATGCTAACAATTGCTTGTATTGTACGGTCTAGAAATCAATGTAATAGGGTGTTCACATAATGCTGCATGAACCGATCACCAATCTGTATTACACGGACACAGAGAGCTATTAAGGGCATGTAGGGTGTGTGAACAGATTATATTCGGGTTCTGGTTTTGAAGAAAATTTTGTATGGGAAAAACAGAGATAGATAGGCATGTTGAGGAGATGGGCCAGTTTAAAGAAATGCCTTTTTAGGGCACGCTTAAAACTGTGGATATTGGGTATTAATCAAAGTGTCCTGGGTAGTGCATTCTAGAGAATTGGCACAGATTGTGAGAAGTCTTGGAGACAGAAATGGAAGGTTCGGATTATTGAGGATGTTCTTCGTATGCCATTAGCCGAATGGAGGGCACAGGTAGGGTGGTAGATCGAGATGAGGGAAGAGATATAGAGGCATGCTGAACAGTAGATGGCTACGTGGGGGAGCGTGATAAGTTTATATTGAACTCTTTATCGGATGGGCAACCAGGGCAACGACTGGCATAGAGTAGTGGCATCGGTGTTGCGGTTGGAAAGGAATTTGATCCTGGCTGCTGCATTCAGGATGGATTAGAGAGGAGAGAGTTTAGTAAGAAGGGAGACTATACATGAGTGTTGAGGTGGAAGTATTATTGAGGGGGGTCTTGGATTTTAAAATATACATGATTAACATATAAAATTTATTTTCTGAGATAGAATAGCACCAATTACCAATATACATTTACCTAGCACTGTAAGAATACAGGAGCAGATCAATTAAAGTGACCAAGGGTGAGAGGAAGTCATGAATGGGCTATTCTGCACCAATAATATTAAAATCCAGTTGAGGACAGTTAGAGAGAAGTTTGGTTTTTGCAATAAATAATGTTTTTAATTGACAGCAATAAATCTAACTTTATGTGACAATTGTGTGCAATAGCAAAAAAGCAGCTCATATGATTATTGGACATGGTTGCACACTTTATAGTACGTGGAATAATAATATAAAAGCTCCTGTAACGTATTACAAAGTGCAGAGCTGTCACGAATGAACTTAGTAATGTAACCAAATGACAATTGCATTCTCTAGGTCCATTAGCTGGAAACTAGTTACCTATGTATTTTTAAACTTGGAATGCAGACTTTATAAGGGAAGACATTAAACGTCCTTCTGTCCCATGATACTTTCGTTCACGCTCAAATGCAATGTTCTGAAATTCCAGATGAAGCTATGCATAATACATAGAGAAAACAATGCAAAAAAGAATTTATATTAAAGAAGGATCATGGAAAGGCTGTCATGTTGTTTGAGTACTTTCAACTACATATTTTTCACTATTGCTTTTGTAAATCTAAGGCATACAATAAAGGCCGGATATCTCTAGCTGTTAAGTGCGGCATTACCTAAATATTACAAATATTTTAAGAAATGCAATAATGCCGTTTGGAAACAGCTTGCACTGTCCATATGGGAACTTTTTTTGTCTGTTTGAGTTAATTGTATTTGGCAATGAACATGTTTTATTTGAGAGCAGGCAAGGATGTATTGTGCTGGCAGAAGTACAGATAAATGCATCAAAACATATATTCTCCGCATAACTCCGGAAACACAGTTACAAGCTTCAAGGCTTTCTGTCTTGGGCAGTTTGACACTAAGTGAATGGGGACGGCTTTCTCCCATGATGGGAACTGTATTTGTCATAATATCCAGATACTGTGTTCAGCTGCAGTTTAGGATTTGCTTATAAAGAAGCACATGTTGTACGATGTATATACTGTAGTTTAATGTAGTGTTCCATATATTGCGTATAACCATATGGCCACTGTATGCTATGTTAAAAAAAAAAAAAAAACTGCAGGAAAAAAAATAGGATTAATTGGTTGTCTTGGTGTACTACTATTGTAGACAACTACAATACTACCAATCACATAAAAATCAAGTGCAGTGGTGATAGTATGGCTAAGGGAGTCTTATATTTTTGTAAAAAAATACATATTTAACAACTCTGTTCTCTCTCCTCCTGTACCAGTCAGTGACATGTTTTGGTCAAGATTAATATACTTGTTTTTTTATGATGAATCTCCCTCTTCACATGTAAAGCACCATGGAATAAATGGTGTTATAATAATAATAATTTATTCATAAAAAAACATTCTTGGATGTTACAAATAAGGCCACGTTCACATGTATTTTGAAACCCGTATGTGTAAGCCAATAGCAGGAATGGAACAATTGGAGGAAAAGTATAATAGAAACACGTCACCACTTCTGTATTTATCACCCACTCCTGGGTTTGGCTTACAAATACTGATGGAAAATACTGAACGTGTGAACGTGGCCTTAAAGTTGTGGATATACCCACATGATATATCTGGAGGATGATCCCCGTGACCACTAATTTCCATCCCCATTATCCGTATAATCTATATTTACTGTAATGTCTTGGATAGCTTATTGAATGACTTTGATGTGGAATGTTCTATATAGACAACCTTTATTAAACGTATAGAAACATAATTAAAGGGGGATCACCTGCTATTGTTTCTCCCCTGTAAGTCAAGAGGGAAAGCTGCTGCAGAAACAACTCATCATCGTTGTATTACATTCATACAAGTAATACCAGATTTTTTTTTGCAGTGGTTAAGGTAGATCATCACTGTTTCAAAATTCTAGACAAGGGTTTGACCTGATGAATATTTTTTTTTTACTAAAATTGCAACTGTTCTAAATCTGTGTTTTATGTTACTGATAAATAATAATGGAAACAAATAATAAAAATATTAAAAATAAAATCCTCTATAAAGCTAAAATAGTTCAACTAAACCAAAAATGCATAAGGCCAGAGAAACATTAAATCAGAGAAAGATAAATTATAGAGAATGTAAAGGCATACATAACAATAAATATAAAGGCATATACTGTTCGTAAAAGTAAGAAAATAGATTCAACTTCTTACTGTTCTGTCCAGCAAAGTTTAGGAAATACAAATCATCAGTGAAATGCTTTAAAAATGTAATTTATTCCACTCATTTTGCTTTTAACAATAAAATATTTTTTTACAGCAACAACTGTACATTGGCTCACCGATGGGAGTTTCCCAGATCCCTTTACACCGCTGTGATGTTTATGGAAAAGCATGTGCTGAATGTTGTCTTGCCAGGGACCCCTATTGTGCCTGGGATGGTTCTTCATGCTCCCGCTACTTTCCTACTGCTAAAAGGTGATAACCTCTAAGACATACTGCTTATTGTATTAGCGTGTAGAGTATTACACACTCAGTGTGCCTTTAACATTCTTCCGACATGTCATAATCTCCATAACATATGGCTGCTTGGTGTTATAGGAACGAAAGCAAAGAGGGCAGATGGTATGAGCTGCTGAGTTTTATTTTATGGCATGAATTGAAATGCCTCAAACATGCATATGTCCATTTGACCTGAAGCAGCCTCGAAAAGAAATAAAAAAAATAAAATAAATGAGGAGCGCAATGTTAAAGACGCATTATCATGAAAGGTCATCATACAGATTAATTCATTAATTATCATATAATTGAATGACTCATAATTACTGCCTTTGAACTGACGTTCCTCCCTCATTCATTACATATCAAAGATCTGAGACCACAGTTGAGCGCAGACAAAGTTACCACTTAGCTGCATGGAAATGCTTTGTGGCTCATATTTCATAAACTCATGTGTTGACTTAATTTCCCCATATGACATTTGTTTGATATTCTTGTTTAATTCTATAAATAGATTGGCATAATTACTCACTTCTATTCTTTGAAATGTTTGACTTATAAATAACAAAAAGGAATTTTCTTAAGGGATCCACTTGTGCCCGGTGGTTTATTTTGATATATTAGTTAATTCGAATAGGCAGCCAAGTTTAATAAAGCAAATCAATTTTCCGCTAAGAAAACAATCACATTTACAATGGGATCTCGAAATTAAATGTTATTGCTTTCTATTGAAAATGTCCTTGAACAAATTGAATCACCTCTGTGCAATTGTCCAATCTGTTCTTAGCATGCACAAAGTAGACTGTAAGTAATCTATTCAATAAACAACCTTCGGAGGCAGCCGAGACGCAGCACACTTCCCTTTCTGCCTTTGTATAAAATGACTTTGATCCCCAGCAGAAAATAACTGATTATCCCTCTATAACAGCTGACATGACTGATGCAACCAAGTGTCTCTACACCAAGAATACTTGACTTTTGCATACAGGAAGCTGAGTGAGATGATTAGAAGCGGATTTACAGCTCTGTTCCCAGACTAATCCCTTTTGCTGTGTCCTGACTTTGCAAATCCTCTAGCCATTTTCTACAATGATATTTTTACCATTTATGCCAAGCTTTGTGTGCTCAGCTTTTGTTTATGAATGGACTTTTACAAACGTTCTATATATAAAAAAAATTATATATATACATATATACACACACACTCCTCAATATTAAAATTGTGCCACCGAACAGGAAATATCATGTTACTATGCAACTCACAGCATCAATAGACATGTTAATAATACCCAAATAATGAAGGAGTAAAAACTAAATTTTCTACACATCTTGAGCTAGTCAACATCGAGTGAGTGCACATGCAGAAGTGCACTAGCTTACACTCCTTGCCATGTAGTCAAGTAGCTTAGTAATGGATATTGAGAAATGTTCAACAACACTGAATACGCTTGGGAAAATCATCAAGATCCACTGCTGGCAGCTTCCTCTGGAAATTGCTGACCAATGACATGTCAGGAGATGCTGCAGGTCATGGTAGCATGCTTAATCAATGGAGACTGCTCACAGTAGCACAAGCAATATGCGGCCTGATATTGTCATGTTGAAAAAAAGCTTCTGAGATATTTTTAGTACTACTGTGAGCAACCTGAATAACCTAAATGTGCTACCATGGCCTGCAGCTTCTCCAGACTTTTTTTCTATGGAGCACAACTGGGATGTCATTGGTCGTCAATTATAATGGTAACTACAGTGGGTCTTGATGATTTGCATGCCCAAGTGAATTCAGCATGACATAACATTCCTCAATCAACCATTAATTACTTAACTGATAGCGTGCCAAGGTATGTATGTGTGTGTATTTCTAAATATGAGTGCACACAACTGAATAAATCGAGATGTTTTGAAATTTTTTTCCATTTTGCCATCATTTGCATATCATTATCATGTCTATCAATCCTGTATCCTGTGATTTCCATAATGCTACGACTTTTCTGCCACAGTGTTTTCACCTCAAGGCGTGTATATACATGCATATATATGTATGTGTGAGTATGTATATATATATATATATATATATATATATATATATATATATACTGTATACATATGTATCCACCACATCTTTTATGGCACAGCAACCGCAAGAGTCTTGTACATGGACATTTTTACAAATTAAAAATAAGATACCATTTCAACAACCACTTTCTTTTTTGCAGATTGATAAACAGATATCATGTATTATTTTTTATCAATAATTCAATAATAATATCCATTTTAATAGCATTTCAGACTTTACACAGTTGTATTGCTTTTTTAGTATGCGCTTTTTATCAATAGTGCAATATTAATGATAAAAATATTATGACTCACAATTGAATTGATTGAAAGTTGCATGTCCGCATCAAAGTTGCCGTAGTCTTGCCATTTTTAAACAGGTAATGAGGCCACTTTAAATTCTTCAGGCCTGCTAAGAAAAGAAAAAAGTGAAATATCCTTTGAAACAATGCTTCTCAGTCATATCGAACAAAACGTCAGCAGTTTGCAAGCTCAGATCAATATTTCCAATTGCCCTGGAAGAAGCTGCGCATACCTTCTCAATAAACGTATTCTGAAGAACATGTATTGATCTTTGTGTGACATGCCATTAGAAGTGTAAAGAACTTGATCAGAAGCTGTTACATGACAAAGGATAACAATAGAACGTCATCCTGTCTTTTTTTAAATCAAATATGGGATGACTTAAATGCACTTGTCGCGTTACATGCTTTTCTGAAAGAACATTGCCTTTGAATTTCGACAATTCAGTTATTTGACTACATAATATGCATTATTATCTCTTAGCTGAAAAGTAATGAGCCGAAAGTTTCTACAGAGTTCCTCATTTTTTCTTAGTTTTAGATGCGCTATACTTTTATCCACAGAATACAATCACCAAAGGAATATTTACGTTTGCGTCACCTCCACAGCCCTCTTAAAAGAGCCATAACTTTTCTATTTTTCCATCACCATAGTTGTATGAGGGCTTGATTTTTTCCGGGACGAGCTATACTTTTGAATGACATGATCAATTTTACCATATAATGCACTGAAAAATTAGAAAAAAATAAATCCACGTGGGATGAATTAGTGAAAAAGCTCAATTCTGCCATAGTGTTTTGCGTTTTGTTTGCATGGCATTCGCTATATGGTAAAAATGTCCTCGCAGCATAATTCTCCAGATAACTACAATTTCTATGACACTAGGCTTTCATAGATTTTGCTTTTTATTCAAGTGGTGAAAAAAAAAAAAGTATAAGCTTGAAAATAATGTTGCTTGTGACACCATTTTTCAAGACATCACAATTTGGGGTACACACAACATATTTTTCTCTTAATTGCATTTTTTAGGGAGCAACATTGTCACTGGTGTTTTGATTTTTTTCTCTTTATCTCGTTAACCCTTATGGGTTAATTATTTTTATATTGTAATAAATTTCATTTTCATGGGTGCAATGATACCAACTATGTTTATTCATCTTTTTTATTTCATTATTTCTTATAGGCAAAAAAAGGGTGAATTCAAATATTTATAGTTAAATATGTATATATAGATAGATATGTACCGGTACATAATTTGTAAAGCTATTTTTATTCATTACTTTGTTTTTTATTCCCCTAAGGATACTTGAACCTGCAATAATTTGATCTCTTATATTATATACTGAGCTATTCAGGATTGCATTGTACGGTGAAAATTGCTCATATCATGATATTTATTAAAAAAATGGTAATCTTGAAAATTCCATGCTGGCTACTAGGGTACTTTTTGGATTCACACTTCCGATAACAGAGGATCCAAAATCACAATAGTCCATGTCACATCTGATCCTGCTCACTATATGTGCATGCAGCTCTTTCACAAACAAATCCAGCAATACCTTTACATGGCCAGTACCTTCAACCATTACTGAGAAATAATAATAATATTTATTTTTATACAGCACCAACATATTCTGCAGCAATTTACAGTTTTGCACACATTACCATCGCTGTCCCCATTGGGGCTCACAATCTAAATTCCCTATCAGTATGTCTTTGGATTGTGGGAGGAAACGAGAGAATCCGGAGGAAACCCACACAAACACAAGGAGAGAACATACAAACTCCTTGCAGATGTTGTCCTTGGTGGGTTTTGAAGCCAGGACTCTAGCGCTGCAAGGCTGCAGTGCTAACCGCTGAGCCACCATGCTGCCCAGTTCAGCCCAGAAATCAGAATTTGAATTGATATGCAAATGGCCTTAGGCTCTATTCCCTACCCGGCACCACCTCCTGCTTGACTGATAGCTACATAGCCCATATACTATGCGAATTTAGGCAATCAGTCAAGCAGAAGGATGTGGAAGGAGACAAGAGCTGTGACAGAGTCTTCAGATCTACAGCCTCATTTGAATATCATCTCAAATGCACATTTCTCTGTAATGGAGGAATGGACTGGCCCTTTAAGGGTAATTTTGGACTTATCTTTGAAAGAGCTGCATGAACACATAAGTAGTTTGGGGTGTGACATACTGCTGACAGATTCCCTTTAGTACAAAAATAAGGGCATCATTTGACCATTCTGGCTGTGTACTTGTGGTGTTTTCAGTAAACACAGGAAGTCTAAAAAAAGCCCCAGTGACTAATGTAAAAAGTCCAAGATTTTTTCTTAAAACATTTTTAATACAGATTCCGATGTGTTAAAAAAATAAAATAAAACTTTGCCAAAAATATTTTAATAATACATTTAAAACAAAACCCTGATTTAAATAATGGATTATTTTCTGATGATGGTTTTCCTTTAACGAGGATGTACCATACTTTTTTTTATCACTTATCCACAATATAGTTAAATGTATTAACACTGTGATTCCATTTACTAAGCTCCCCAACGATCCTGAGAACAGGAGGCCCAAGTCTAATGTGTGAATGGAGCCGTAGTGCGCTGGGAGATCACCACTCATGTAGACAGTGAATAGAACATTGGTCACACTTGCACCAGCTCATTACAGCTCCATCCACACAGTGGACTTTTGGATTTCAAGATCTTAGGTTTGTTTATGGGACTGCCCATTTGCCTAAATTAATACCATAGTTTGAATCTCATAACATATATGCTGCAAATATTCCTTTTGTTGACTCCTAGTGTTAAAAAAAAAAAAAAGTTTATATTTTTTTTATAATTGCCCTTGTGTAGTCAGCTATGCTACCCAAGATGGCTAAAAATATAAAATTACTTTTTTATTTTCAATTTTGTTAGGCGTACAAGGAGGCAAGATATCAGAAATGGGGATCCTCTAACACACTGCTCAGATCTACAGCATCATGGTGAGTAAAATTATAATTCCTCAGTAATACTGAGAATGATTTTCCAGTTAGTGGGGGAGAACTACTGCCTTAAAATTATGTAATAACTACAGTTAGGCAAAAAGATCTGCAGGTCCTTGGTTCAGTGATCACGTCAGTTGTCTGTGACTGCCAGATCAATGTCTTGCCAAAGTCCTCCTACCTCTCAGCATCCCTTGCTCCTCTTCTGATTAGTAGGTCTAGCCCTAAGTCATTGTTAAGGCACCAGGTATGCTGGCATTTTGGAGCACGTTCGGAAGGCTGTGATCTGGCAGCCCACTGAATCCTTTCGCTGAACTCTAATAATAAATAGAATACATCTTTCTTTAAACCACTAATTGTTAATATTGTGAGAAATGTTAACAATTAGTGGTTACAGACAAATGCTATAGTTTAGTGATGACTCTAATTGCATCAAAAGTCCATGGAGATGGTAATGTATGTCCATCGCAATGAGGGTGAATAAAGCAAACCCATCTCTCTTTGTGGGGTCTATTGTAGAAGGGGGAGAAAAGGCGACAAATAAGTATTGGTTGAACATCTCTCTGTGTATGGCCAGTTTTACTATATGCTGAATGTGACTTGCTATCTTTTTTATACTATTATAATTTCTAAAATAAGTAGTTGTCCCTGGAATTTTCTTTTTCTTCAAAGCTAGTTATTTGAAAGATGCGTTGATATATAATGTTAAGCTACTAGCATAGTAGAAAAAGAGGCATCTGTTCAAATGGGTTTATAATGTAAAAAGGAAACAAAGGAATACAAACAACATATGGTCTAATCTAACCATAATGCCAAAGCGTAAAATTATGTCAATTTCCACACAACTGACTCATATAAAAATAAATGACTGTACATTATGCTTACATAATACTAGCATGAAATCTACTGTGATTGAGGTTAACGTTGTTGTTCTTTTCCACCATTTGGCATAAATGGCTATTTTTATTGAGGATAGGAACTGAACAGTGCCCATTTCTGCCCATTACAGCACTGCATTTTATACTGATGTTACATAAGCAATGGGGACTATTTTTTTTCCTAATATATTATTTATTTAGCGCCATATTTCACAACACTTTACAGACATGATCTTCACTGTCCCTATTGGGGGTTCTCAATAGAAATTTTTTACCAGTACCTGTGAAGTGTGGCAGGAAAACGGAATAATCCAAGGAAACTCATACAAACTCCTTGCCAATGTTGTCCTTGGTGGTATCTAAACCCAGGACCCCAGCGCTCTAAGGCAAATCACTCATCCAATGACCATGCTGCCCCAATTTAAGAGATTGTCCACTTAATCTTTATTTTATCAAATGTGTAGTGGACATTATTTTCTAGGACCTAGTGATATATAAGTATTATAGTTTCCCCTCCTTAGTGCCGCCTCGCTCACAAGCTGCATGCAGTCCTGTTCTGAAAAATGGCTGCTGATGGAGGAGCATGTGACCAGACCTACCTATCAGACTCCTCCAATTGAAATACACTACACATGGGAAAGCTGCTTTTTAATCGGAGGAGGCTGATGCACAGGTCTGGTCATATGCTCCTCCTTCAGCAGCCATTTTGGGAATAAAGGTGAGGAAGTTTACCATCTTATGTAATTTTTGTGATATTGTTATTGGTGATGAGCGAATATACTCATTGTTCGAGATTTCCTGAGCATGCTCGGGTGTCTTCCGAGTATTTTTTAGTGCTCGGAGATTTAGTTTTCATCGCCGCAGCTGATTGATTTACGTCTGTTAGTCAGCATAAGTACATGTGGGGGTTGCCTGGTTGCTAGGGAATCCCCACATGTAATCAAGCTGGCTAACAGATGTAAATCATTCAGCTGCAGTGAGGAAAACTAAATCTCCGAGCACTAAAAAATACTCGGAGGAAACCCGAGCATGCTCGGGAAATCTCGAGTAACGAGTATATTCGCTCATCACTAATTGTTATTCATTGTTGGAAAATATGTTGAATTTATTTTCCCTGTTGTACCTAAAGTTTTATTTTACATCTCCATCTCCATCACTTTATTTTTTTGTCTTTATTTTGCAAATTTTCAATATTTCTTAAATTCCACGCAATATTTAGTAACTGTGTAAGTCTTACTGGTCACGCTAGATTTTAAATGTGCAGTGCCTCTCACAGATTATTAACCATCAATAATAAACACTGTTGCCTGAACTGCGCAACGCCAAGTTTATTATTGTATTTTGTGGAATTTTTGTCCATTTTTCATTTTTCCTTGTTTTAATGGCCAAGTAAAGGTTTGAGAATAATCTAATATTTCATCTCTGCATCCCCTTAGCTATAGACGTCATTTATGAAACCACTTTTCATAAACAATTTTATATGACTTATGTGAAAGTAAACTCTGGAAACAGACACTGTTCTGTGTATTATATGCTCACACATGTAATAGAAATACATTACGTATACTTTGCATTTGCTGATTTGTCAGGAATAGAAATGTTTTATAAGTGCTTTACATGAGATCTCTGTTCTTACTGCTAAAGGAAACCAAAATAATCTGCCGAGTTTTGGTGCCATGAGTACCGGGAGTGGGATTCCTGTAGGGTGGATTGCTGTCAATTAGCTTGAAGCAACCAAGTACAGAACTAAAAAAGGCAGCCTGTTCAGTACAACAACATTGTAGTGATAACCATCCCAGATAACTCTAAAGTCAAAATTAGGGACTTTTTTCAAAGTCTCCAAAGAAGCAAAGTTAAATTTCTACTTATTTGACACATTTGTATGAAATATTATAGATGGTCTAAAATTACTTGCTGAACAATCACTAGATGACACAATCATCAGCTGAATGGTCAGTACTTTGACACTGCCACACAATAATTAAAAGCCACAGAGTAATCACGGATGACGTTGATACGGTCAGCAACGTACTCCCTTAGCAAACTTTGTGTTCCTTGTGAGAGTACCCCGCACCTCAGGGCCTATGCGATGGGAGGGTCTGAGAAAACTCTCCCAGAACTCTGGGAGTTCTTGTCAATTTTTGTCCATTTTGGCAGATAGAGACATTTCTTCTGCTTAGTGACAATGGGTGAAGGACAAACTATCAGGGAATGTTCATATAAAGAGCTCTCATGGACTACTGACTATCAAACAAAAAAATGTTAAACCTAGCCATCTGCTTTCTCCACAATGACACTCGTTGGCTGAATCAACAGTAGAAGGGCATGTCTACTACCTAGATAATGATGACCTATCCCAAGGAAATGTGATCAAAAAGAGACCACTGGAGATCAGCACCCCGCATCCCCACTGTTTGCAGCACCCACTGTGGCTGGTTGTAAACATAGCTGAATGGTGTGGCTATATACACTTTGTAGTGGCTGTTCTCAGGTACTGCTGCTCAGGTTTCACTGTAGAGAAAAGGAACTGATCTAAAGTACCTCCCAATGGCCACTACACAGTGTAAGGAGCCATGCTGTTCCTTCATATAATGTTTATATCTGGCTACTAGAGCAGCAAACAGCTGATTATGGAATGCTGGACCACTTAGAATTTTATATTGGCCATCAGTATCTAAGTTTTGGACATTTCCAATTAAAATGTTTACTTTTTTTGTAATTTTCTCTTTTGATCAATTTTACAGTAATGTTTCTGCCCCTTTAGACTTTAAAATACATTTTCTCCATTCTGTAATTCATTAGAGAGATTTTCCTGAATAATTACATTTACCCATTGGGGTTAATCTAACAATCCTGGGTCCCATAACAGCAACATGGGCCATCTTATGGTACTGTACAAACACCCTTGAATACATGTAAGAACTCTTAAGGGAATTAATGACTTCTTAGACACAGTAGTAATGATTTCGTTCTGTAGTTTAATTCAACGGCTCTGCCAGTGTAATGAGTTGACAAACTTTGTCTTATTTGTATTTTGCTTTTGCATTTAAAGGACATTTTCAGAGATTTCAGTATTTTGCTAAAAACTATGTACCACAATGATGCACATCATATATTTAAGCACTTTTTATATTTATGTATGGTTGATTTATTGACCTCTCAATTCTTTTGTGTAGCATTGTAATAGGTTTAAACAGTTTTAATCTATTGTTATTTTTTTTAATCTAAATATTCTTCAGTAGATATTCCGTTACAGAGGTTCACCCATGAAGGTAATGATTTTAATAAATCAGTGTAAATGTATGTAATGTAGTGTGACTGTGTTTATATACTCACCTACCGCTGCTCTTTCCGGTGTCCAGTGCCATTCTGCTCCTCTTCTCAGTGACGTCACCTCTATTCAGACTATCCGAGTCACTTTATGATCTTTGTGTGAGCCGGAAGTATCTTTTACAATGTATCCTCTATCAAGCCTCGTACTGACACACCATAGACTTACATTGTAAAAGCCACTTCCGGGTCATGCAGAGCGCAGCTTAACTTGGGGAGTCTGTGGAGTGGTGATGTCACTGAGAAGAAGAGGAGAAGAATGACGCTCTATACCAGAAAGAGCAGAGGTAGGGGAGTATATAAATACAGTCACACTATATTGCATGCACATATACACACATTTAGTTAACAGAAAACTTCACAGGAGTTTGTGAGGTGCAGGGAGAGGGAGAAGTATGAAGGAGCTTACCACGCTGAAAATGTGTATTTGGAAATTTTAGCCCAGAGTTCCTCCTGAGGGTGCCGTTTCCACTGGTGATCACAGGAAGATAGGCGAAAATTAGGGAAATATTCTGGCACAACCATCCAGGGATAAAATGGATGACGAAAAATAGGGAAAGATTCCGGCACAACCATCCCTGGATGGTTGTGCCGGAATCTTTCCCCATTTTTCGTTTATCGTCCTCGTTCACAGGAGATCCTCTTTAATTTTTACAATAATACCGAAATTGTCTATTCAGAGAGGAAGAGGACTAAAACTGCAGTGCCACCTATAGGTGTATTTCCCAGAGGAGCATTGCGGCTTAAGTCTTCTCATCTCGGCATGTCAGGCTTGACATGTTGCTCTCCGCAAGGAGAAACGTTACTTCTTGGATTATAATACTACAACTAATTTCTGTATTAATGTAAATTATTTTTTCTTCTGCAGTTTTGTATTGCATTTTAAATTATCCTCAATTATTTAAATACACATACTGTACACATGCACACAAAAAAATCCTATGTACCCTATGCTTGTAGGTAATTCCATGGTTCTTGATATTAGACTATATAACGGTCTGCTCAAATGAGATATAAGTAAGGAGCGCCACCTTGTGGAGCTACTGGACACATTTCTCTTCCTTTCATGGACAATTCAGGGTGTTTTCCGGCTTTATGTACATTAAGCTTATTGAATGTGCATTAAACATAATGTAGCTCTCTACAGCAGAGCCATTTTACATCTTTATGTAAGCAAAGCTGTTTTAACTCATTGATAGCAAACAGAGATCTTGAGCAACTTAAAGGAAAGGTGCCGCAATTTTGTTTTTGTATTAAAAATGATTGTTTATATAAACAATTATCTTTAATACAAAATTATTTTTTTTAACCTTAATATCTTTTTTATTATTAATAATTTTTGCAGCCACTGGGCGCCGCCATTTTGCTTTGCAGGAGTGTAAGAGTCCCAGCACGACATTTCCACTCTGCATTTACGGCAGCCCTGTGCATAGGACTCAGCAGTCGGGAGCCGACCGCGTTATCGCCTGCTCTGATCTGGCCACGCCCCCTGGGCTGTCTCCACATCACAGCAGAGGCAGGAGGTCGGCACCATGTTTCTTCAGCCCAGTGTGTGAGCTCCACTGTGACTGAGAGCTGTGCTGTTGGAGGGGCAGCTCCAGCTGCCTCTCCTTTCACACTGTCAGCAGTCGGCCGTTCCCTGTCCTCTGCTGCCTGGTGCCCTGGCTCAATCTCTAGAATCGCTAGAGAGGGTGAAGTGCTGGGGTCTGATGTCCTCTATCAGGAGCTGCAGAGAGGTAACGGGGGGGAGGGGGAGAATCTCTGTGCTGCTCCGACCCGACCCTGCCTCTCACTGCAGCCACTGATCAAGGACATCAGACCGTGTATCTATCACTACACTGTGCTGAGCCATGTATCTAATCCTCTCCTGTATGATAGTCTGCTGTGCCATGTACCTAATCCTCTCCTGTATGATACTGTCTGCTGTGCCCTGTACCTAATCCACTCCTGTGTGATACTATGCTGAGCCGTGTATCTAATCCTATACTGTGTGATACTGTCTGCTGAGCCATGCATCTAATTTTATACTGTGATACTATGCTGAGCCATGCATCTAATTCTATCCTGTGTGATACTGACTGCTGAGCCGTGTATCTAATCCTCTCCTGTGTGATACTATGCTGAGCCGTGTATCTAATCCTATACTGTGTGATACTGTCTGCTGAGCCATGCACCTAATCCTATACTGTGATACTATGCTGAGCCATGTATCTAATCCTATACTGTGTGATACTGTCTGCTGAGCCATGCATCTAATTTTATACTGTGATACTATGCTGAGCCATGCATCTAATTCTATCCTGTGTGATACTGACTGCTGAGCCGTGTATCTAATCCTCTCCTGTGTGATACTGACTGCTGAGCCGTGTATCTAATCCTCTCCTGTGTGATACTGTCTTCTGAGCTGTGTATCTAATCTTATCCTGTGTGATACTGACTACTGAGCCGTGTATCTAATCCTATCCTGTGATACTGTCTGCTGAGCTGTGTATCTAATCTTATCGTGTGATACTGACTGCTGAGCCGTGTATCTAATCCTATCCTGTGATACTGTCTGCTGAGCCGTGTATCTAATCCTCTCCTGTGTGATACTGACTGCTGAGCCGTGTATCTAATCCTCTCCTGTGTGATACTGACTGCTGAGCCGTGTATCTAATCCTCTCCTGTGTGATACTGACTGCTGAGCCGTGTATCTAATCCTCTCCTGTGTGATACTGACTGCTGAGCCGTGTATCTAATCCTCTCCTGTGTGATACTGACTGCTGAGCCGTGTATCTAATCCTATCCTGTGTGATACTGTCTGGTGAACCGTGTATCTAATCCTCTCAGGCACTCCTCTCCCCCCTGCATATATTTCCCCATTACACACACAACTCAATGCATGCGATAACAGGAGCTGCAGGGGTCATGCTGTATTATGGCATTATGTGAGATCTATATGACGGTATTATGTGATCTGTATGGTGGTGATTATGCTTGATCAGTATTGTGAGAATTATACGGTGGTATTGTGTGTGATCTATATGGTGGTATTATGTGAGAACACTGGCAGTATTATGTGTGATCTATATGGCGGTATGTGAGAACACTGGCGGTATTATGTGTGATCTATATGGTGGTATTATGTGAGAACACTGGCAGTATTATGTGTGATCTATATGGCGGTATGTGAGAACACTGGCGGTATTATGTGTGATCTATATGGTGGTATGTGAGAACACTGGCGGTATTATGTGTGATCTATATGGTGGTATTATGTGAGAACACTGGCGGTATTATGTGTGATCTATATGGTGGTATTATGTGAGAACACTGGCAGTATTATGTGTGATCTATATGGCGGTATGTGAGAACACTGGCGGTATTATGTGTGATCTATATGGTGGTATTATGTGAGAACACTGGCAGTATTATGTGTGATCTATATGGTGGTATGTGAGAACTGTATGATGGTATTGTGTGTGATCCATATGGCTGTATTATGTGTGCTCTATATGGTGGTATGTGAGAACTGTATGACAGTATTGTGTGTGATCTATTTGATGGTATTATGTGTGATCTATATGGCGGTATTATGTGTGAGCTATATGGCAGTATTATGTGAGAACGCTATGGCAGTATTATCTTCAGAAAGCGGACCCATTCTATGGTGGTTCTGGCTGAGCACCTGCTCGCGGGTCTGGGGTAATAGAGGGGGCAGCATGTCCTCCAGTTAGGTGCAGTCAGGGCTGGTCAGGCTGCTGAAGAGAGGGGTCTCATTTTTATTGTTACTATATGGCTAAATTTCCTTCCCAGCGTCACCCCGTACTTCGCCTGTCGTCTCACTTTCACACATCACCAGGACAGGATGGAGAAGACAGGATCTGAGGAGGGGAATGGGGTCTTAGCATGCAAAGTCTGGATCAGAACAGGCCATCAATCCGCAGAAATGTTTCCTGGATTTCTGTGGAGCAGACGGTCCATCCATGTGTATAAAAGACAGCGTTCTATGTACAATCCCTGGCTACTCCGCGCACCAAACAGGGGGCCCCCCATAGACCAGCACACTGCTCTCCTGAAATACTCTGCGCTGCGGTCACCCTGCTCCCTCCACCACATATCTCCCAGAATCCTTGCTGGCTGCCATCCTCGGTGACTGTCTACTTGTCAGTGTAAGGCTGCTTTCACACTAGCGTCAGTACGGGCCCGTCGCAGTGCGTCGGGCCGACGTACCGACGCATGCTGTGAAAGAAATGCCCGACGTGGTAGCGGATGCAGTCTTACGACGCTTCCGCTGCCCCATTGTAAGGTCCGGGGAGGAGGGGGCGGAGTTTCGGCTGCGCATGCACGGTCGAAAATGGCGGACTCGACGCACAAAAAAAACGTTACATGTAATTTTTTTTGTGGCGGTGGTCCGCCAAAACACGACTCAACCGTCGCACGGTGGTTGCGACGTGTAGCAATACGTCGCAATGCGTCGGTAATGTTAGTCTATGGGGAAAAAACACATCCTGCAGACAACTTTGCAGGATGTGTTTTGCAGGATGTGTTTTATCTCCTGAACGACGCATTGCGACGTACAGCCAACAACGCTAGTGTGCAAGTAGCCTAAGGCTGCCGTCACACATTCAGTATTTGGTCAGTATTTTACCTCAGTATTTGTAAGCCAAGACCAGGAGTGGCTGATAAATGCAGAAGTGGTGCAGATGTGTCTGTTATACTTCTCCTCTAATTGTTCCACTCCTGGTTTTGGCTACAAATACTGAGGTAAAATACTGACCAAATA
Source organism: Ranitomeya variabilis (assembly GCF_051348905.1). NCBI lineage: Eukaryota > Metazoa > Chordata > Amphibia > Anura > Dendrobatidae > Ranitomeya > Ranitomeya variabilis. Next base: position 322,156,995 of record NC_135236.1, read on the forward strand.
CTGCTAGTGTGACGGCAGCCTTACTCTGCAGTCACCAACAAAATGGCTGCTCACTGGGTTCCTGAATATCATCCTCTTATCCCTTAGCAGACACCCAGAAGGGGAGGAGATGAGACATCACACAGGTCAGCAGACTCCGCCCATAATTACTGCAGTGCTGTAATGTGAGCTTGTTGTACACGAGGTTTTTCTGAAATTTCAGCAGCTGCTCCCCCTAGTGTTTAAAAGTGGAAATTCCAAAACTTTTCAAATTATTTTTCATATTTTACTAAATTATAAACAAATGATAATAATTTTTAAGAAAATGTAAACATTAATTCTTTACATTTTTACAATTTCTGTAAAAAAAATTTTTTTGATGGCACCTTCCCTTTAAGGAACTTGAACAAAAAGTAGTTAGAAAAGTTTCAAACTACAATAAAAACTAAATAGCTATATAATTGACCCTTAGACCCATTACTCTTGTCATTTTATTCAAATTGTTATCCGGTAAAGTTCCTTATTCTGTGTTTTAAAACCATATGCTTAGATACAGTATATCTTCTATGTAGATCTTTGTGCTGTATAGTTATCCGGAAATGTGTTTCCTAACAGACCAACATGTAATGGGATTCCTGCTAATTTAATAGCTCTCCAGCAGTAACTAATGCAGCCCCCCAGGACCTGAGTGACTTATTGCACCTTTACACTTTCAGGCTTATTTGTGTAAATGTTGTTTTACATGTTCTTCGATTACACAAAGGATTTAGATGGTGTACAATATATCTTCTATATTAACGGCTTGTGGATGCTGATTTGGAGCGTGGAGTTATTGTAATATTCCCAAACTGACACATTATACTTTGAAGGGACTTTTTTTTTCTACCATTAATCACTACGTATTTTAATGAACAATGAAATATAATAGAGATCATATATTACCAATAAATGGGACTAAAACATTTGCTAAAGCAAAGCGCTCTGCATCTGCGGGCCACGCATGTGTGTTCCTGTGACTGGCTCTATATGTGCTATCTGCAGAGCAGGTTTACAGTTCATCGTTCCCATCTCTTTTCCCAGTATATGAACATCTGAAACTATTAGAAACCATATGATATATGCTTGATTTTTATTTTTGTGTATGGTGTTCAGATGGTTGAGTCGACCATAAAAATGATGAAAGCTAGTAAAAACAAACAAGGGGTCATTCTGCTGCAGTTTGTTTTCTTCTACTGAGGCCGCTGTTTAAACAGTTTTTTTGGATAAAGAATTTTAGTCAAACACAAATCTTGATCAAAGCTTTAGGAACTATGATGTATATGGGAAAAAAAATCTAATTCATACAGAGCGTGGTTATTGGGTGCAATAGCATCTTTATTTTGTTTTTGGACAGTATAAGGGAACTTCATCATAGATGCAGTAAGTTATTTTAAACCCTACGTAACTGTTTGCTTAAAGGGAATCCGTCAGCAGGGTTTTGCTATGTAATCTGACAGCAGGATGATGTAGGGACAGAGACTCTGAATCCAGCGATGTATCACTTAGTCACAGTCTTCTCTGCTGCAGATTGAGCAGAGCTTCGTTATTGATTTATGTATAATCCCGTCCACACCTCGGCTTTCTGTGTACATTGTATAGTGACAGAGAACTGTCAATCAGTGCTGGGGATGTGGTTGGACTAGGAAGCACGAGGCCACTTGTCTTACAGTGGTTATCCCCTTCTGATAAAGCACTGATTTGTTTTTTTATCAAAACAGCACATAGCATAGTAAGTCACACATCACTTTAGTTAGATTCTCTTCCACTACTACCGCTGAGGTTTTTAGCAGCAGTAGGTGGCCATGAACATTACTTACAAATACTGATGAGCGAAAGTGCTCGGAAAATGTCTTATCCAAGCATGCTCAGGTGTTACTCGAGTATCTTGGGCGTGCTTGTATATTATGTTCCAGTCCCTGCAGCTGCATGATTTGCGACTGTTAGATAGCTTCAACGCATGCAGGGATTGCCTGTTTGTTAGGACATATTGACAATAAGACATATCTTCTACTATATAATTGTCTAAGGGTCATTTCCGTCTGTCTGTCACAGATATTCATTGGTCGCGGCCTCTGTCTGTCATGGAATCCAAGTCAATGATTGGTCTCGCCAGCTGCCTGTCATGGCTGCCGCGACCAATCAGCGATGGCCACAGTCCGATTAGTCCCTCCCTACTCCCCTGCAGTCAGTGCCCGGTGCCCGCTCTATACTCCCCGCAGTTACCGCTCAAACAGGGTTAATGCCAGCGGTAATGGACCGCGTTATGCCACGGGTAACTCACTCCGTTACCGCCGCTATTAACCCTGTGTGACCAAGTTTTTACTATTGATGCTGCCTATGCAGCATCAATAGTAAAAAGATCTAATGTTAAAAAAAATTAAAAAAATAAAAAATCATTATATACTCACCTTCCGCCGCCTTTCCCGCTTCTCGAGACGCTCCGGTGACCGCTCCATGCAAGCGTCAGGTTCCAGTGGCAAGGATGGTATGCGAGAAGGACCTTCCATGACGTCACGGTCATGTGACCGCGACGTCATCACAGGTCCTGTACTCATACCAACCCTGGGACCGGAAGCTGCCGCGTGCACCGCACACAGGACCAGGAGGACTTCAAAGAGCCTTCGGAAGGTGAGTATATGTTTATTTTTTATTTTAAGTCTGTATAATACGTGGCTCTGTGCTGTATACTACGTCGCTGTGCAATATTCTACGTGGCTGTGCAATATGCTACGTGGCTGGGCAATATACTACGTAGCTGGGCAATATACTATATTACTGGGCAATATACTATGTGGCTGGGCAATATACTACGTGGCTGAGCAATATACTACATGGCTGGGCAATATACTACGTTACTGGGCAATATACTATGTGCATGGGCAATATACTACATGGCTGGGCAATATACTACGTGGCTGGGCAATATACTACGTGGCTGGGCAATATACTACGTGGACATGCATATTCTAGAATACCCGATGCGTTAGAATCGGGCCACCATCTAATTCTATATAATCGTCTAAGGGTCACTTCCGTCTGTTTGTCTGTCACAGAAATCCAGCATCGCTGATTGGTCACGGCTGGCCGGCTGTGACCAATCAGCGACAGGCACAGTCCGGCCGCAAATTTGCCCTTCCCTACTCCCCTCCAGTCAGTGCCCCCTCCCTACTCCCCTCCAGTCAGTGCCCCCATTGCGGTTTAGCAGTCCGTTAACGCTGCTATTAACCCTGTAAGTGTGACCAACTTTTTACTATTGATGCTGCCTATGCAGCATCAATAGTAAAAAGATTTAATGTTAAAAATAATAAAAAAATAAAAAATCATTATTCTCAACTTCCGGCGCCTTTCCTGCTCCTCGCGACGCTCCAGTCCCAAGAGTGCATTGCTGCAATGACCGGAAATGACGTAGCGGTCTCGTGAGACCGTTACATCATCACGTGTTATTGCCGCAATGCATTCTTGTGACTGGAGCGTTGCGAGGAGCATCGCTACACGCCTGGGCTGGATCCGGGGGCCACCGGAAGGTGAGTTTATAACTATTTTTTATTTTAATTCTCTTTTTAACAGGGATATGGTGCCCACATTGCTATATAGTACGTGGGCTGTTTTATATACTACGTGGGCTGTGTTAGATACTACATCGGCTGTGATATATACTGCATGGGCTGTGTTATATACTACGTCTCTGTGCTCTATACTATGTGGGCTGTGCTATATACTACGTGGCTGTGTTATATACTACGTGGGCTGTGTTATATACTACGTGGGCTGTGTTATATACTGCATGGACTGTGTTATATACTGCGTGGGCTGTGCTATATACTACTATACATATTCTAGAATACCCAATGCATTAGAATCAGGCCACTATCTAGTTGATTATAACAGCGTAAGAATTTGTATATAGCTATCAAAGGCAGTCTCCTAGACTGACTTACTAACAAAGCAACAAATGTGCCTCAGCTCTGTGCAGAGATTATCACCAATCGTTTTAGTCTCTGCTTCCTAGCTTGGTTTACAAGCTAATTTTTCTATCTTGAATACAAAAATACCTCATATGAAGTCAACTGACAAAATACCGTATTTTCCGGTGTATAAGACAACCCCCAACTTTTCCATTTAAAATATAGAGTTTGGGATATACCAGCAGTATAAGTCGGGGGTCATCTTATACGCCAGATGTCATCTTATACGGCGTGTGAGGAGCTCTGAGGTCACTGCATATGGTGCAGGGAGCAGTCCCGAATGGATACCAGGGTCTGGAGGAGAGGAGACTCTCCTTCAGGCCCTGGGATCCATATTCATGTAAAAAAAAGAATAAAATAAAATAGTGATATACTTACTTTCCAACGGCCCCCAGAGTTCTCCCGGCTCTCAGCGGTGCACGCGGCGGCTTCCGTTCCCAGGGATGCATTGCGCAAAGGACCTTTGTGATGTCAAGGTCACGTGACCGCGACATCATCTCAGGTCCTTCGTGCAATGCATCCCTGGGAACGGAAGCCGCCGCGTGCACTGCTGAGAGCCGGGAGAACTCCGGGGGCCGTCAGAAGGTAAGTATATCACTATTTTTTATTTTTATTCTTTTTTTAACATGAATATGGATCCCAGGGCCTAAGAGAGAGTCTCCTCTCCTCCAGACCCTGGGAACATCCAGGACCACTCCCTGCACCATATGCAGTGACCTCAGAGCTCCGCACACACCGTTCCCGGCGTATAAGATGACCCCCGACTTTTGAGAAGATTTTCAGGGGTTAAAAAGTCATCTTATATGCCAGAAAATACAGTACCTATTATTTTCCAATTGATGTTCAGCTGATTATCAGGTAGGGAAGATTAGTGGTGTCCCATCTCATGGAAGGCATAGGAGTGTGCACAATGATTTGCTCTTCTCTCGGATGACCGTGCACCAGAGAGAAACAAAGCTAAAGGTTGGGTTCTTTTTCCCCTGGTTTTTCCTGATCAGTGGGAGTCTCGTCTCCCCCAAACCCTGAAAAACTTGACATGTCAGAAGTTTGCTGAAAATAGAGGTATGCTTAAGGGCTTGTCTACAAGACAGTATTTGTGGTCAGAGTTCTATCTGTTAAAAAAAAAAGAAAAGAAAAAAGAAAAGCAGGTCGCGTTCGGCCAAATGATAGTCAAAGGGGCAGTGCAGATGATTTTTTTCACCGATTGAATCTGCCTGTGAGAAAAATTGCAGCATACACGATTTTCCTCCAGAAATCTGATGACTCACCCGTTCAAGTCTGACTGTGAGAAAAAAAATCAGATTCCGTACAAGGACACAATATAGCATCCAATTTTTACTGATATACAGCTGCTGTAAAAAATGGATTGCAAACACATGACAAGGGGAAAAAATTGTCCCACTTTACTGCATGCGACTTTGAATGTTTTTTTTTATACTGTTGTGTGACCCTAGCCTTATTAAAAAAAATAAAACAAAGCAAATTGTTTAAATATGGTTTAATGTAGTTATTGTTTCATAGAAGTGACCATTCTTCTAAATAGGGATCGAAGTAATAGGTTTTCTACTTGTGTGGTATAGGGAGAGGCAAAGCACCTTCATTGGTTACTCAAGTATCCTGCACTCTCCGTTTTTAATGACCTTTTTCGGGTCACCTTGGAAATGTGACCTTGTCACTGGATGTTCTGGTGGTCTTTTTCTTAATTAGGCATTGTAAATATTTTCTTATCCTACTGTGTTTTTATCAGGTAAGGTGTGATGCTCATGGTTTATGTCACTTAGCTACCTTAAATGCTAATTTGCTCAAGTGTGTGGCCTGTTTAGAAAGTTTTGGAGTATAAACACTATTTTCAATAAAGCGGATAATGACTTGTAATTGCAAAATGTGATTTTTTTTATGGCATGATTAATACACAGGAAACTCTGTTCTTGTGAAAGGAAATAATTAGTAGAACAATTTAAGCTTGAGTGTTTGTTCTCCTATTTCGTCAAATGTAAATATATTATGGATATAATTGATTGGAGATTGCTTCCTCAATAACATTGCCACTGATTGTAAATCTCTCCATAAAACTGTGGAAAACAATATCCAAGTGTAATATACTACAGAAAACCTGTTTTTAAATATACAGCTACAAACTGAATTAGAATAGAAAGCCACAAGGCTAGATTACTTACAATGTAAAGTATACCTCCCAATTTCCTTGTAAAGACGGAACCTACATTGACGAATATCAGTTATAATGGGTTTTCTGTTTTATGTATCCTATAATTTGTGCTATATAAAAAATTACAAGTTCTCAGTATGGATAAAGTGGAATATTCTTGAATACCAAAATAATGAAATATATTTTATTTTTATTTTTTTTTTAATATTCTGTTTGTTAGATTCCACAATTGGGTTCTTTATGGGTGGTCCAACTGAAATTAAGGGGCTTTTTAATGAAGACCCATAAATAGCCAAAACAGAAGACTGATATAGAAATTTCCTTTTAGAAATGTGAAGTTATAGAGATTAATGGAAAATATTATTGGGATTCTCACTATAGATGATAGGTTGTCTAGCTAGCTCATTTTGATCCTAAAGAGGTATTATATTAACATTCAATAATGTACAGGAAATACCATGGCTCTAAGTCTCACAGGAAAGGCTTCTATAAAACACAGGGGTTAATATTATTAATCTTTAATATTAGAGGTGATTAAATCTTTTGAAATTTGAAATAACTAGCCTCCGAAAATGTTTTCGAATAATTTGATTGACAGCAAATGTAGGTACTCCGAGGGTCCTGTAAAGACCTGTTTAACACTCTTGGTCTCCTATGACTGTATCCAACCTCTGTCAAGCTCTTTAATGCAAGCGCAGCCTTAGTAATGTAAAAGTGACTTTTACATATACGGCTATGGATAAACAGACAGTAACTGTTTATTTCTCTTTTGTCGCACACATTACCTATACAGCATATTCAGAGGTTTTGTGAGGCTTTTCCCCCTATTTTTGTTGCAAACCTGCGAACTGTGCCAAATCCTCTCACTAAATAGACTTATTTCAAAATGGTTGCTGCACTGCATTCCCTGCTTTGGCTTTTTTACAGACTGACAGGCTGTGCTATGCTATATGATATCCAATTACATGTGATGGCTATTCTATACTCTGTGATGTGATGGCTGTAAAGGATCGATGGGGAACTCGCCCACTTGTGCCCAAAGTCCTGTAAACCTTCTCGCACCTGCTCCATATTTTTTTATGAAATAATGATTCATCTTCTAATTTTTGTCTTTGCATAGAGATAACAATTTACTTGATAATGTTGAATGTATTATTGCTGTGAAGTAAAATGCAAAAGAAAAACCTAAGGGAACCTAAGGAAACAGGCATTACAGAATAACCCCAAGTGATTTAACCTTCAAGGATTTCAATCTGTAAGCTTAGGAAGTATAAGTGATTGGGAGACAATTTCACCTGATTTTGTGCAAATGAAAGTGATAGGAGGAACACTGCAGAAGCCCTACAAAATTACCTCCAGCGGCTACTAGAGTGCGTGTTTCTGACCATACTTTCAGAAACCGGCTCCATGCAGGTGATATGAAGATTCTACACCCTTATGCTCACAGACAAACACCATGAAAATCTATTGACATTGTCCAAAGAATATTAGAATTGTCAGGTCTGCTATTGGTGCTGCGTTCCCCTCACAGATGAGAGCAGGTTCACACTCAGCACACATAACAGACAAAGAAAAGTCTGAGATGCCATGGTAAAAGTTATGCTGCCTGCAAGATCAACCAGCATGACTAATTTGGTGGTGGGTCAGTGGTAGTCCGGAGAGTCATATCCTTGGAGGGTTGAACAAACCTTCTTGGGATAGCCAACAGTACCATCTCACTGTCAGACTTTATCCTGGTGCAGTGGTCCTTGGGCTTCACATCACCAGATTGTGCAGACAGTTCCTGGTATTGATGCTGTTACATTTCCCAGACCTGAATGTACAATACCGAGTCACATTATGAGTTGCCGCAAACGAATTGGATCAGTCTGTGATTTTGATTATTTGTTTTTAATTTTCGGGGTGATTTGGAATCCAGCCGTCGTTTAATTGATAATTGGTTTCCTGTGTTCGTTGATACGACATTCCATTACTCAATTTCTATCCAGGCAAAATTTTAATCTTGAATGTTTTGCTCAAGATCTGCAGTATTATTATTATCATTATTATTATTATTATTATTTATTATTATAGCGCTATTTATTCCATGGCGCTTTACATGTGAATGATGCTTGTTGACAGTGACCATTTGTAAGCTTATCTCAAAATGACTGTGTCATAGAGATGTCATAGAGGGGGGCTCTTGCTCAAGAAGATATCTATTAAATATAATAAAGAAGCTCCTGCTGATGTTCTAGAAATATGACTTTAAAGTAGTACTGTACTGTGCATACATATTTTAATAAAGTGTTGTTGTTTTTCTGAGAAAGATGAATCTAAAACTACCAGTACTTTTGCAATTTTTGAAAGAGAAGGTGGTTTAAAATTGTGTGCAGCTAATATCTAGCTGTGGTGTTCTTTCTTTCAGATGATCCACTCAGACAGAGTTTAGAGGAGAAGATAATCTATGGTGTGGAGAACAGCAGTACATTCCTTGAGTGCAGTCCAAAATCACAGAGAGCCACAGTATTCTGGCAGTTCCAGAAACAGAATGATGACAAGAAAGAGGAGGTAAATTGAACTGTTCACACAAAAAATAACATTCTCATGATGACTGAATTATCCGTTGAAATGTTGGAACTGGCAGTGGCTGGACAGACCCAAGATTTTACTATTATTCTACATACAAGAATAAACTGACTCTTGTGCACTTAGGGTAGGTTCCCATGATCAGTAAACGCTGTGGGTTGGATGCTGCGTACATCCGCAGTGTCCAACCTGCAGCGGACAGATGTTACAGCATAGTGGATGGGATTTCAAGAAATCCCATCTCCACTAGGTATGCATGGACGCCTCCGGCTTCCCTGCGGAGACGGACATGCGGCGTGTCTTTCCAGACCGCAGCATGTCTATTTATCTTGCAGAGATGCTCAGTCCCTGCAAGATGAATATCACTCATCCAATGTACACATGGTTCAGTGAACACATGCGAAATCACCTGCGTTCAAAAGCCGGCAATGCTTTGGACAGAGCGGACATGTGCTGTTTCCAAAGCGCTGCCTAATACTGCCCATTGGGACGTATAAGAAACCTAAATGTCATTATACATATAAAAGAATAATATAAATTATGTAAAATCAATTTAATGTTAAAGTGGTTTCTCTGTTTTACAAAAGCGAGACCCATGCTGATCATGTAAAATAAGAAAACGAAATAATACTCGCTCTCGCCAGCTCTTACTGCTACTTCTTTCTCAGCATTTTGGCTGTCATGTCAACAGCTCGCATCGCTTTTGCAGCCAGTCACTGAGGTCAGCAGCTTATGCCTCTACGTCAGTTGAGTTGCTGAGTTAGGTATTGGCTGCAGCAGTAATTTGAATTGTCAATGTGATGTCACCGTCATAACCAAAATATTGGCAGCACTGAGACCAGAGCAGCAGTATGAGCCAGCGTTGGATCCCCATTTTTTTTTTTAACAGCAATGTTTGGGGTCCACTTTTCTAAAAGTGTAAAACACTATGGCCCCATAGAAACCAGAAATAAAACAGTTAAAATGATTCCTTATGCTTTTGTTATAAATCTATATTGGATTAAAATGATACTTTTATCTTCACCTTTTTATTATCAATGATGTATGCATGATGTAGGGAAATATACCCTGAATCCAAGCATGGATCACTTGGATTACTGGGTGCAGTGGTTTTGACACAGAGTTTTTAACTTTAACAATGTAGCAGAGCTGAGTAAGCTGCCCCTGCCCACAACAGGCTCTCTATGTACATACTCAAGACAATGAGGAGTGAGTGGAATAGAACGAATGCTCACATGCCCACCAGTCACAGCAATGATAACCACCAGGTGATAAAACCTTGAGTATAAGTAAACAGCATACAGCCTGACATGTGACACACTGATAGATTCTGTGTTTTAACCCCCTACCTCATGCTGTCATTATATTACAGAGCAAAAACCTGCTGACAGATTTTGTTTGAGAGATAAACATGGCTGAGATTATCATTAGGAGCAAAGTGAAACTGCTAAGGAGTATTTTTCACTCAGATGTTAACTGTACTGCAAATAATTTACAATGGTCTTTAGTGGCATAGTTAAAAGAGCACCACCATAGCTGTTGTATCTATAAAGTGTGCATAAAAAATTACAAGGCTGGTAAAAGGTTAAATGTGTTTTATTGGGTAATTAGAGCAAGTTGTAAAGGTGTTTTTTTTTTACTGTAAATTTCTCAGTACCAGTTTGATTCAAACAAATGGTCACTTATCAAATTGTCTTTTTTTTTCTCTGATAAGTGCTTCTATGGTGCCTGTAGTTCTAAAGTGGCTTATAATCCCAAGCAAAAAATATTACTACAAATGTTCCCAGTGGATATACAAAAACTGTAGTGAAATGTATATTATTGCTTGTGTGTTTGCTGCGTCTATAGGTATGGTATGGGAATGTGTGGCTTGATATGTTTACAGTAGAGTGATTATATCCATCCCATATGCTCATTAATTATTTTATTTTAGAGATCAACAGATTGATTTATGCAAGGTCCAGGTCGGCGTTCTCTGGCCATGTACAGGAACTGCATTAATTTCCTTACCCTCTGGGATCCCAGGTTCAGCTTATGATTAGCGAGGCTGGCGAGATGTTCCCCAACTCCGGTCCTCAAGAGCCACCAACAGGTCATGTTTTCAGGATTTCCTTAGTATTGCACAGGTGATACTTGCATCAGCTGGATGACCAAGAATCCCATCAGCTGTGTAATACTAAGGAAATCCTGAAAACATAACCTGTTGGTGGCTCTTGAGGGCCAGAGTTGGGGAACACTGTACTACACAGATGTCACGCCAGGCCATCTTCTCAAACTCTGTGCTGGGACCTGAGAAGCTCAGGAAATTTATGCAGCTCTTGTACACAGCCAGAGAGCACCGACCTGGACCATGGACCTGGTTTGTGAGAAGCAATCTGCTCATTTCTAGTTGTCCCAAAAAATATAAATTGCCTATCTAAGATAGGTGATGAATGCATGATGATTATACAGCTGAGATTATAAGTATAGGGTCCCAAAGTCAACTGAAACCATCTGTAGTGAGCATGTGCGTCTATTAGTCTTATACGGCCACTACTCCTGTAGGCATCGTATTTGCTTCCATTCACACAGAAGAATTTTGGGCTCCGTTATGTATAGGTGATAAATGTCATCAACAGCAACTTTAAGGGTATGTGCACACGTTGCGGATTTCTTGCAGAAATTTCCTGAAGAAAACCGGAAATTTTCTGCAAGAAATCCGCATTTTTTTTTTGCGTTTTTTTTCCGTTTTTTTCGCGTTTTTTTAGCATTCTGCAAGCGTAATTAGCTTGCAGAATGCTAAAGTTTTCCAAGCGATCTGTAGCATCGCTTGGAAAACTGACTGACAGGTTGGTCACACTTGTCAAACATAGCGTTTGACAAGTGTGACCATCTTTTTACTATAGATGCAGCTTATGCAGCATCTATAGTAAAAGATAGAATGTTTAAAAATAATAAAAAAAATAAAAAAAATGCTTATACTCACCCGCAGACAGCTGATATCCTCACCGGCGTCCGTTCCGTATAGATGGTGTGCGCGCGCAGGACCTTCCATGACGTCGCGGTCACATGACCGGTCTCGACCAATCACAGGACGGTCACAAGACCGTGACGTCATCGCAGGTCCTCCACCGCACATCAGCTACAGGAACCGAAGCGGCAGCATGCAGCTGAGAGGCGGGAAGACATCGAGGGTGAGTATATGACTATTTTTTATTTTAATTCTTTATTTTTGACCAATTATATGGTGCCCAGTGCGTGGAGGAGAGTCTCCTCTCCTCCACCCTGGGTACCAACCGCACATAATCTGCTTACTTCCCGCATGGTGTGCACAGCCCCGTGCGGGAAGTAAGCAGATCAATGGACCCCTAGGTGTGCGGAATCCCCGCAATTCCGCATTTTTAATGAACATGTTGCTTTTTTTTCCGCGATGCGATTTTTTCACGGAAAAAATCGCAACATTTGCACAAAAAATGCGGAATACACTGTAAATAATAGGAGGCATATGTTAGCGTTTTTTTCGCGTTTTTATCACGTTTTTATAGCGAAAAAACGCGAAAAAAACGCTAAAAATCCTGAACGTGTGCACATGGCCTAAGTCAGTCTTTTAGAAAATATCAGCATCGATCAATAACTATCTAAGAGCGCGTTTATCTTTCAAAGATTCACAACTAATCCAACTCCTTTTTTGTATTTTATAACATACAATAACATTGATTTAGTGGTCAGTAGCTGCTGAGCTAACTTTTATGCAGCTTCAGGACACAAGCAACAAATGTCTATCACACAAAGTGAATTAGGCAAAATAAAAGCATAATATTTAAAAAAAAAAACGTGGGTTTTCCAATTAGTTTAAAATGTGAGATTTCTAAAATTTACATATGTAAATTGTAGTTTTATTCTCCTTCTTTACAGATAAGAATGGATGATCGTACAATAAAAACAGATCATGGTCTTCTCCTTCGCACCTTAAAGAAGAAAGACTCCGGAATCTATTATTGTATTGCAGTAGAACATGGATTTATGCAGACACTCCTCAAAGTAACTCTAGAAATTATTGATACCGAGCATTTAGATGAACTTCTACACAAAGATGATGATGGAGAAAACCACAAGCACAAAGAACCATCAAACAGCATGTCACCCACACAGAAGATCTGGTACAGAGACTTCATGCAACTAATCAACCACCCAAATCTCAACAGTATGGATGAATTTTGTGAGCAAGTATGGAAAAGAGACCGCAAACAACGCCGGCAAAAAAATACCAATGTCCAAGTGAGCCCCAACAAATGGAAGCACCTACAAGAAAATAAGAAGGGCAGAAATAGGAGGACCCATGAATTTGAAAGGGCACCAAGAAGTGTCTAATCCACATTACCTCTTAAAACCTCATCCGAGTAGGATTTGTATAGACATTAAAACTGGAAAAAAATGCAATATTCATGAACCTTTTCATGGCATTATTTGGATGTTTACAGAGTGGAAAGTTCACAACCCTTTCTGCTAAGTCTAAATAAAATACATTAGTAACTTTCCAAATAGACTTAGACTACATAGACAAAATGTAAGATTTTACAGACAAAGCGTCACCGCTTGGTTTTCCCATTTCTGAAGCAGTCCTCTTCAGATTTTTCCATTTATTTCCTTTTCCAAGGAGAAACTTTTTCATTTACCATCTTGCCATTGAAATGAGAAAAGCCTAGCATCAGTCGTGAACACCGTTATGGAACTAGATATGACATTCACTATACTTGTTAACTATATGTTCAGATTGTTCACCTTACTTGCTTTTTGTCTAACTACCACGTGCATATTTGGTATGAGAACATAAGATGATGCCTGGGAATGTACAAAACCCAAACCTTAAACTGCAACGTTAACTTGGCTGCCACCAAGCAAACAAGTTGTGCTTACTGATCTACTACTGATATCTTCAACCAGCTTTGACCTTAAATTGTAATGTACTAAACCTTAATTTAAACATACCATGACAAATATGCAGTAAATGTAATTTGTTATTACTTTTGGTTTCTTACTAGGTGTAGCACATTATTTTTGTCTTGCACGCGGTTTTTTTTTCTTGAAAGAAAAGAAAATATCTTTATTTTATTTTTTGACTTAACATTTTTTTTCTTAAAAAAAAGTAATGCATTGAATACTTAACAAAGGGATGCCGTGATAATATCATGGGAATAACATATAAATATTCTTCCCATTTTGTAAGCTAACAAGAAACACTTTCTGCAAAGGTAAAGAACAAATATTCTGAGCAAAGGATGTTTTGGATCCAAGGTGAATCTAACAAAATAAGAAAAGTAGAAGGCTACTATACTTTAGTAACATATTGAATTTAATAGCATCTGGTGGATTGATAAATTGCATTAATTATGCCACTCACATGTGATAACTGTCTTGGGGAAGTTGTAAAACCAAAGGTGATCACAGACTGTTATTATATCAGGTAGTTTATGGCTAGCTAGGTGACCACAGTCACCATTTATTACTTTATATATCGGAAATAATAGATGTGTTGTACATAAAGGACCTAGTTCAGTCTACAATGTAAAGTATCCATACTAAAAAAACATGTTAAGTTTGTTGGGCATCTACTTGAATAACTAGATGAGTATAATATGGTTACCTAAAAGTAAGCCAATTAGCTCTATCCAGAAGAAAGAAACTCACAAGTGCAAGCTTTTGGGAGGTAGATACCTGCTAATTCAATGTCTGAACCGTTATCAAGCTTTGCAAGATGACAGCCAATCCAAAAATCCCATGTACAGATAATACCCCAAAACAGACTATCGACTCCTCAGTTGTAGCACTTGAATAGCTGAGTGATAAACCACTTACACAGCTTTTGTATCGGACCCTGACATATAGAGTAGCTATTTTCAATAAGTGCTATTTGAGAGTTTCTTTCTTCTCGAGAGCTAATTGGAATCCTTTTTCCATGGTGTATTGCCAATAAAATTTTCATAACAAGTTTATTTCCTTATAGAGTCAGCTCCATCTAAAGCTACAAAAATAGAGAAATTGTTGATTGAGTCTCCTGTTTTAACAAGCAATTGGGAAATGATGGATTAAAAATGTATGTTTTGTAATATTTAAGTTTTAAAAGCATAAATACAGCTGAAAATATACAAATTTACATACTATCTACCCAACTCTATAGTGCAATGTATTGAAATGAATATTTTGGGCTCTGTAGCAAATTACAAGAGCTGTCACCGCTTTCCCATCCCCACCCATCTAATAAACATGGACAAGTAACTTGGCTGAGCATGTATGTGTGCTACATGGGGAGACTACAGCTTGGACAAAATCTTGGGCAAGACCTACAGTGTTTTTTTTGTAGACGTGGAGATCTTGTGTCAGTCAGCATTTCTAGAGTTAAGCTACAAAATAACACTTATTTCGTAGTCATTAGGATAACATTATGTTGGAGTGCAACTTTACAGTAATTAAAGGCTAGGTATATGTCACCAATTTACATTTCAATGTTTAGAAATAATTTGTCATACATTTCCATGTTTAGATTTAGTTTTTCATACCTTTCAATGTTTAGAGTTTTTCATACCTAACATTTCTCCTTCCTACTCATTTTCAATAAAAGTCGTATTGTTTGTTTTCTATGCTGCACGTTCCTTTACCACACTTTAATTTCACTATTTTCAAAAGGATGCTGTTCAATATGTCACATATAAAATGTCTAAGGCTGGGTTTCCATATACCCAGCAATCCAGATTTTTTGCCTTCATCATGACAATGAAATGCCAGAGGGAACTGATGTTAGGACAGATTCCATAGTTTGCTGTGGGATAGTTCACATGTATCTGGCACATCAGGTGTTGAGCCTGACTCTTCAAAGAGCCATATCGCAAAGCCCTGTAAATCCGGATAACAATTGATGCCATTATGACATTAATTGTAATCCGTTTAGAAAAAAAAATCAAATAACTAATACTGATGGGCAGGATTTTTGGTAACCCAGCCTTTTACAAGCAAATGCACTAAAGCACAAATGCCAATTAATAATTTTATTATAACCCTTCCCATGTATATTTATTTTTATCTTTACCTTCTAATGTATAGTACAGTTTCATACAAACATTCTACATGTTTTCTAAAAAAAAATATCAGTTATAGAAATTTTAGATTCATTGTGACTGTTTTTACAGTGTTTTATGGCATAGTATTCATTATCTGCTTTCACCATAAATGCCACATATTTTACATGGTGAACTGTTAATAACCATCACTAACACCTATTTTATGGGTAAAATCACAGTGTAATTAAAATAACATTTGGCTAGCTCAAGGTAACATGCACAATATTCTTTATACACAGAGTTGTGTTTTTTGTTTGTTTTTTGGGGGGTGATTGTATTTTAATATTTTAAATACTACTTAATATAGCCTTAAAATTTTGCTGACGCGGACTGCCTTATGCTTATGCTGTTAGCCGATTGCCTCGCCTGCCACAGGGATCAAACAGGTTG
The DNA here is from genome assembly GCF_051348905.1 of Ranitomeya variabilis. NCBI lineage: Eukaryota > Metazoa > Chordata > Amphibia > Anura > Dendrobatidae > Ranitomeya > Ranitomeya variabilis. The sequence continues at coordinate 322,173,197 of NC_135236.1, forward strand.
GATCATTTTCAACTTATACTAATGTGTTGTTTTTCTCAACAGAATAGTTACCAAAGTTGCCAAATTGTTCCTTTTCCTACTCTAGAAGTAACATGCCCAACCTGACAGGCATACATTTGGTGGTGTCAGATAATCAGATATCAAATCTATAGTTCCAGACATCTTATTTAATAAGAAGCCATTTCTGTCCTTAGTGATATTACGATTATCTAATCTATTGGGTGTTTGTATTCATTATTATAATAAATGACTTCAGTAGTGCAGATTTAGGTTGTTGATATACAACTGTTAAGATCAATTCATTATCTGGAGTATGAGGGTATTTATAGACTGACTATCATTACAGAGAATTTGTCTGCAGGTTTTTGCTCTGTGATCTGAGGACAGCATGAAGTAAGGGTAAAAAAAAATAATTCAAGGATGTGTCACTTAAAGGGACTCTCACCTGAATTTGGCGGGCTATGTAAACGCCCTGTTTTCAGCCCGATGGGCGGTGTTTCTTCTTTTTTCCTCCACCCCATCCTTCCCCGCTGTCCGCAATATTTTCCAGAATTGGAGTAGGTGTCCTCCATAGTTCGCGCGTGCACAATGCAATCTTGTCTCGCGCACGTGCAGTATGCTTTGCCCATCTGTGGGCAAAGTCGAAAAGCGTTACTGTGCATGCGCAGAAAATATTGCGGGGAAGGATGGGGTGGAGGAAGAAAAAGAAACATCGCCCATCGGACCAAAAACAGGGCATTTACATAGCCCGCCAAATTCAGGTGACAGAGTCCCTTTGAGCTGTTTGTTTACTTTTAATTACATTTTATCAATAGGACATTGTCATTGCTGTGACTAGTTACCATATCCCAGATTGTCTAACTCCGCCCCTCCTGTGATGAGCAGCTCACTGTCTATAGGCAATATGCATACAGATCCTCAGCTCTGCTGTATGGCTAAATCTAAAAACTCTGATCATACCAGAATGGTTGCACCCAGTATACCAAGGGATACATCAATGTATTTAGGTTTTCTTTACCTACTTCAGGCTGCTCTCAGATGAAATAGCAACAACTTCCTAACTTATTTCCTTTAAATACCCTAAATTGGCTAAGTAATGTCCTCTATTGAGCAGAGGTATAAATTGTGTAAAGTAGAAAATAACTTGTGGTACTTGGAGATTGCCTCAGGCCACGCATTAATTGTCATTTATGTAACTAATTATTCAGTGTTGCCTATACATTTCTTCAATGGATATTTTTATGCCTTTGGAAGTCTAGTAGATGAGCAAGAACAAATGAACAGCAAGTATAATTCTTCTAAACCAGGCCATTTGTAATGTATTTATTTCACATGTCATTCTGATTGCATGATACTGTAATAAAATATTTACCTAGTATAAATGGATTTTTATGGTGCTTCTTTGACAAAATAGAAAAATAGGTTTCCAGAAATATCTTTTTTGGTGCGACATAATATGAAAAACGTTCTGGCCAAAGCCATGGATCCAAAGCATGTATTTTATTCAGAATATATGGATGCCACTTTCCCTTTTTTGCTTCATTCATAATGGTTGTGGTAGCACAATGTGGTTTTCAACCATATCAATGGCACTTGTGTGTCAGCACAATAATTGTACTAATCCTGTTACTTATGGAGAACATGACCAATGGGACATCGCACAGCTATCTAGCGTGCAGTAGTTGTTATACATTCGCTCTGGAAAAGCAATTGAGCCAAAAATGGGAAGCACATAACAATATATAGATAGTTCTGTACATTTTCTAAATGGTCTTCCACTATCATATTCATAAACCATAAAACATGACAACTTTATAATGTTGGACAGCAATGACGAAGATTGTGCAAAATGTGGCTTTGCATTCACTGTACAGACTCATGGCCCATTTAGAGCAACTACTGTATGTAAAAAAAAAACCTAAAAGCAACTATTCGCATGTGAAGAAAGTATCTGATCCCATTTTCTGCAGTATTTAGTGATATCAATTGTATGTGTTTAAATAGTTTGGTTTTGCTACCTGAACATTAGCCAAAAGAGATGTAAATATTTTTTTCAATAGTTAGGGGAGGTACAGTGTAATGTACTGATAACCATAGGTACTCCATTTCAATGTGCTCATGTACAAATATACTCATACAGTACAAAGCCCCAACGTCAGCCGCATACTGTGGCTTAGCAGTGGTAATTTTGCTGTTTTAATGTGTCTCTATCAACAAGCCGCAGAACAAAATGCTTATGTTTCATTGTTAATATTTATCAATGCATTGTATGGGGGAATCCAAAACTGGAGAGGAAATGTATTAAGACTTGCTGCTGTAAATTATTCTTTTTGGCATGTATTCAGTTGTTAAATAAACATTTCTTCAAAATAATCAACCCTCTGTATTTTTATGATCTAAATGAGAAGTAGACCAGATAATATCAGCTGTCCTGAGCAAAGCGACCATAGTTACTATCAACATGCTCATTACTTGCTTTTAAGACATATCCGAAAGGAACTTCTTTAATTGTTCAGGTAATGATATATTTCAGTGTTTGTGCCCTTGGATGCATGGTGCTTTGATAGTACACGTAATATGTGCTGGTGAATGTTTACACACTAAAAATTAGTAATAACTCAAGTATTTCAGTATTAATAAAGAATGGCATTTGTATGAATTTTATTGTGGTTCTTTCAGGTTGAATAGTGCCGGCTTTCTTCTTGTTTTTGTTCCCCAATTTATTTTTTGGCATATTTGTTTTACTAGCAGAATATTACATCCATACTCTAGAGCAATACAGCGCTCTGTTGCAGGTGCTAGTTTTTTCTAGATTGTGCTACTTAACATTTCTTATTATGTTAAATTTGTGAAAAAGATTAGTTTTAAAAAAAAAAAAAAATGAAATGTAGGCATTTAATTGTGCATGTTTATACTTGCACATCTGCTTTGCTAGTCAAAATTGACAACCGAATATGCCACCTTATACTGCAGCCTGTTGCCACCTTCTGCTTTTTGGATGTGTACCTATCTAATTAGCATTTCTTATTACATTCTTTTTGGCAATTGTTAAATAATAAGGGTTGTCACAAAAATATGGTAAAAGTAAAAGAGGCAACAGTAGTGTACTTAACAGTGTAAAAAACAAACAAACAAACATACCATGGCTAAGAATTTGGAGCTGCTATCAACAGCAGAAACACCACCACCACTGGCATCTGGGCAGAGGTACTAGAAAATGCAGGTCTCAATTGGCTTACTTTGTCTCCATTAAGCTTATTGGTGGTAGAAAGCAAAGGGCATCATGGAATATATAGCACATCACTCAGTTTCAGTTACAGCAGTATGATAATTAGAGATGAGCGAACATTAAAATGCCTGGATGCTCATTACTCGAAACAAGCTATTCCTTAATGCTCAGATGCTTGTGTGTAACAAGTATAATGTGAGTCAATGTGAAATCTGAGCATTTTTCCAGAAGGTTCTACAAGTATGTCCTGGGGCAGTGAAAAGGTTGAAATGGATGGAACAAGTGCTGAATGGAAGGAGAATGGTATCACAATTTTACTCCAAGTAATGACAATAAAACATTCAAAATCAATGAGAAATTGTTAAGAAACATTCTTTCCTGTATAATGCCTTGTATATAGGGCAAATTAAAAAAGGATATAAAAAAATATTAAACATTTCAGTTTTGGTTTACCTAAATTATCACATTGGAAATGTCAGTGTAATTTATGAAGGAAGCGAGAGCTGACAAATACATGATGAAAGGGGGACTCAGAAACACCCTGTATGACACACAAAGGAGGACATTGCGCACATTCTGTTCAAATTGACATGTAGTGGTACTCCTAGACTCATAAAGGCTGTGCATGAAGTGGAAGCCTGCCAAAAATTACAATAAGAGTTATCAATACACCCTTGAAGGCACCCACTGCAGCACTTCATTCAAATATTAACAAAATGTAGTTGTGGTACTCCTACACTCACACAAGCTTCTACACACAGTACAAAGTATGCCAAAAATTACAAGCAGGGTCATCCATACACCCTTGAAGGCTCAAACCATAGTACCTCATTCATATATTGTGAACAAAAATGTAGTTGTGGCACTTCAATCACATAGGCTTTGCACACATTGCAAAACCATAAAAAAGTGATCAGGAGGGTAATATACACATGTGGTCAAAATTGTTGGTACCCCTCATTTAATGACAGAAAAACCCACAATGGTCACAGAAAAAACTTGAATCTGACAAAAGTAATAATAAATAAAAGATCTATGAAAATGAACAAATGAAATTCAGACATTTCTTTTCAACCATGCTTCTACAGAATTTAAAAAAAAAAAAACTCATGAAATAGACCTGGACAGAAATGATGGTACACCTGAAAATAATGAGACAAAAGGGACATGTTAAATCAAGGTGTGTCCAATAACTAGCATCATAGGTGTGTACAATCTTGGACTCATTGAGTGGGCCTGTAAATAGGGCTACAGATACTCACTGTACTGTTTGGTGACATGGTTTGTATCACACTCAACATGGATCAGAGGAAGTGAATGAAAGAGTTGTTTCAGGAGATTAGAAAGAAAATTATCGACAAACATGTTAAAGGTAAAAGTTATAAGCCCATCTCCAAGAAGCTTGATGTTCCAGTGAATACAGTTGCACATATTATTCAGAAATTTAAGATCCATGGGACTGTAGCCAACCTCCCTTGATGTGGCCGCAGGATGAAAATTGATGACAAATCAAAGAAACTGATAATACGAATGGTAACAAAAGAGCCCAGAAAAACTTCTAAACAGATTAAGGGCTCTTTTCCACTTGAGAGGAAAAAATGGTCCGATTTAAGGACCAAAAAAATGGAGGTAAATCATGCGATTGTTATGCAAGTGTCATGCGATTTTTTTTATCGCAACATCTGTATGACATCCGTATTGCTGTCCGATTTTTACGCACCGGTGTACTTTGAAAAGCCGGCAAATCAGTGCTGTGTACAGTAAAATCACACTGACAGATTAGAATAGAAAAAATAGTATAGTTATATACACATAGAATAGGTATATATATATATATATATATATATATATATATATGTCAATGAGACACCTATATATATATATATATATATATATATATATATATATATTTATATTTAATTTCCTTCCCAAACCCGACAGGATATGAGACATGGTGTACATACAGTAGACCATTTCATATCCCTTATTTTATTATATATTCCTGACTACTAATGTAAGAAGTGTCTTTGTGTAAAATTTGGTGGCTCTAGCTGTTAAAATAAAGGGTTAAATCACAGAAAAAATTGGCGTGGGCTCCCGCACAATTTTCTCCACCAGCGTGGTAAAGCCAGTGACTGAGGACAGATATTAATAGCCTAGAGAGGGACCATGGTTATTGCCCCCCTGGCTAAAAACATCTGCCCCCAGCCACCCCAGAAAAGGCACATCTGTAGAATGCGCCTATTGTGGCACTTGGCCACTCTCTTTCCACTCCCCTGTAGCGGTGGGATATGGGTTAATAAAGGGTTAATTAAGCCAGGTTAATAATGGAGAAGCGTCAATAAGACACCTATCCATTATTAATCCAATACCAGTAATTGGTTAATAAAACACACACACATTAGGAAAAAAGTATTTTAATGAAATAAAGACACATGGTGTTGCAATAGTTATTATACGCTCAATCCAGTTGAAGACCCTTGTCACCTGAAACAAAGTTAAAATAAAAAAATAACAATATCCCATACCTCTCCGGCGTTAGTCAAGTCCCATGCTGTAAATCCATCTAATGGGATTAAAGATTTTTACATCCAGGAGCCTGCTAATGCAGTTGTCGCCCCTGCCTGTAAAAGCTGGGGAATGAATGGGAGGCAGGGGAACGTAGCTACCTAGACTTGCGGTGCTGCGCCCCCTGCTGGCATAACCTCATATGAACTCTAGTGTGAGAAAATAGTTCCTCCTCAGCCTTCAAATCCTCATTGTTACCAAATCTGAACTGAGCAGATGAGACTAGATCAGATGAAACTGGGCTGTGTAGTATCTCCCTGTCTCATGTCTCCCTCCATCTCCACCAGGTCAACATGAAAAGGGCTGTGTAGTATCTCCCTGTCTCATGTCTCCCTCCATCCCCACCAGGTCAACATGAAAAGCTTAATGTTTAATTATCAGCTTTGACTATTCAAGTAGGCAGAAAAGCTGGATTGTTGGGCTGTTGATGTCGTCATCGCCACTCACCATATTTGTGGAGTCCTCAAAATCTTAGAAAACTGCACAAATATCAGACATCCATGCTCAATCTTCAGTTATGTGCAGAGGCTGACCAGAATACCGATGGGTGTATTGGAGCTGGCATTCCACAAAGCCTTGCCAGCACGTGCAGTGTGGAGTTCCAGGGCATAGTGACATCACTCACCAGTCAGAGAGGTGGCACTTGCTTATGCTGCTGCAGCACCATCAGAGCAGTGACAGCTGCAGGTGACTTACAGAAATGGGCAATGACATGATGTACCTTGACCAAAAGCTCTGGCATATCTAGACAGGCTTTCAGAAACCGCTGAACTACCAAGTTGAGCATGTGGGCTAAGCATGGTGTGTGTGAGCTTGCCAAGCTTCACAGCCGCCACCAGGTTATGGGCATTATCACACCCAACCATCCCTGATTAGAGGTTCAGTTAGCTTCAGCAAAGCCTGTTGATGCTAAACTGAGGCAGTGCTTCAGAGATTCCAGCTTCCGGTTGATGTGAATGAGGTGCACCTCAGAGATGGAGGTTGAAGAGGAGCATAAGGGTGTGCAGGAACTGGTGTAGGAGTTGGTTGTAGGAGATGTGATGATGGGTCCCAAATTCATCTATGAACCCCCTTCTCCACTGCCGGTTGTATATAACAACCTCCCATGGGATGTCAACTTTCGGTTCCTTACAGCTAGCGGAGCCCTCTAGCATTTCTCCAGCCCCTGACTTGCCTCGCCTCCTTGTCTCTTCCGAACAGCCTAGGTCCTCTGCTTACCAGGTACTGGATCCTGGCTCGCCCATCTGCAGTCCACAAGAATCTCAGTGATGAAGGCTGTGACCTGGATTCAGGCTTTGGTGGTTGCAGGGAAAAGGCCGGAACTGGACCACCGGTGCCTGCAACCTTCGCTGATCCACAAGCTTGGTCGGCCTCTGATATTCTGCTAACTGCATCTAATTATTAGACACATGAGCAATAATTGCATAAACACAGCTTACAATGCATGCGAACTAATTTAAGTAATCTCTTTCCTTGTGACCGCAGGAAGGCGGCGTCCACTGCAGTTCTCGCGATGACTGAGTTAAGCGTGAAAACTGCCTTGCACGTGACCACCGAGGTTACCTCCGATCACTAGGCTGGTTCTCACAATAAACTGATCAACTGATTGTGAGAACTGCAGTGCAGGTGTCCGCCGGAGAGTTATCTCCGGCGGTCATCTACAAGCTCTGCTACATCTGGATGTCAGGTATACAGATGTAGCAGAGATGGACTCATCGTGGGACACTCTTTATTAAGGACTATGTCAGAACGGGGAGTATTTGTGTTGGTTTATTATTTTATTTTTCTTGCAGGAGATAGAGGGATTCAGGGAATTTGCAGAACAATAAAGATGGGAAAACTGTGTAGTGTTTTATTTCATTAAAATACTTTATTCTGTCTGTCTCTTTATTTAACCTATAACAACTATAGCAGAGGTGTCAAACTGCATTCCTCGAGGGCCGCCAACAGGTCATGTTTTCAGGATTTCCTTAGCATTCCTGTTGTGAATTTGGATTCTGGGCTCCCCCGGTGGCTACTGGTGGAATTGAACTGGTGTCTTCATCTTCTCTGTTCACCTGTTCCCATCAAGATGTGGGAGTCGCTATATAACCTTGCTGCTCTGTTAGTTGCTTGCCGGTCAACAATGTTATCAGAAGCCTCTCTGTGCTTGTTCCTGCTCCTAGACAACTACTAGATAAGTTGGACTCTTGTCCATGTTTGTTTTTGCATTTTTGTTCCAGTTCACAGCTGTAGTTTCGTTACTGTGTCTGGAAAGCTCTTGTGAACAGGAATTGCCACTCTGGTGTTATGAGTTAATGCCAGAGTTTTAAAGTAATTTCTGGATGGTGTTTTGATAGGGTTTTTAGCTGACCATGAAAGTGTCCTTTCTGTCTTCTGCTATGTAGTAAGTGGACCTCAAATTTGCTAAACCTATTTTCATACTACGTTTGTTATTTCATCTTGATTCACCGCCAATACATGTGGGGGGCCTCTGTCTCCTTTCGGGGTATTTCTCTAGAGGTGAGCTAGGACTAATATTTTCCTCTGCTAGCTTTATTTAGTCCTCCGGCTGGTGCTGGGCATCTAGAATCAACGTAGGCATGCTACCCGGCCACTGCTAGTTGTGCGTTAGGTTTAGTTCATGGTCAGCTCAGTTTCCATCTTCCAAGAGCTAGTTCCTATATATGCTGATGCTATGATCTCTTGCCATTGAGATCATGACACATTCCACAAGGTGCTGGAATCATTCTGTGCAGGTGATTAAATTATCACCTGTGCAATACAAGGAAATCCTGAAAACATGACCTGTTGGTGGCCCTCGAGGAATGCAGTTTGACACCTCTGAACTATAGGATCAGTAATGGATAGGTATCTTATTGACACCTCTCCATTACTTAGCCGGCTTGATGTCACCTTACAATACAAAGGTGACATTTACCCCCAAACTATTACCCCACTTGCCACCGCTACAGGGCAAGTAGGAAGAGCGAGGCTAAGTGCCAGAATTGGCGCATCATAGAGATGCGCCATTTCTGGGGTGGCTGTGAGCTGGTGTTTGTAGCCGGGGGGCCAATATATATGGTCTCTTCCTAGGTTATTAATATCTGCCTAGCCTTTGCTGGTTATTAATTATAGGGGGACCCCACATCATTTTTTGGGGGGTCCCCTATTTTATTCGCCAGTAAAGGCTAACTATACAGCTGTGAGCTGATATTAAAAGCCTGGGAAGCTCTATGGGTATTACCCCCTTCCCAGGCTATAAACATTGTCCCCCAGTCGCTGGCTTTCCCTCTGCTGGTTTGGAAAATTGCCCAGAAGTCCACGCCATTATTCTTTTTATATTATTTATTTACTAAAGAAAAAAGGAAAGGACATTACATACTCCTGTGTGGCCTGTGTCACACTTGTGAGTGTGATGTGAGAAACTCACGTGAGTGTCTAACATCAACACCTGGCACTCGGGACTGGTACTTTAGAAAAACAGTCCTCTCCATACTTTGTAGATGGCAAAACTTGCAAAATCGGGATTGTATGAAATACTAATTTTCCACACAGTATCAAATACTGATGGTGAAAATATATTATTATGTCCAGTTCTGATAAAGATACTTTTTATTTTTAGCTACTAGCTTACATTTAGAATAACAGTATGTGGAAATACCTGGCAATAATCCTTATAAACTGTAGGCATTATTTATCCAATATATCCAAAAAATGAGGAGCAGAAAGGAGGAAAAGAGTTCATGAACCAAAATGGATACTAGCTCAATTACTTGAATGTCCACATTTTGTCGCTTTGACAGCCACAATACTCCGAGTGCTCCTATAACAATTATGCTTCTTAAGTGACCATTTACAGTGACATTTAATAATGTCCACTGAGTCACCCAAAGTACAGCTCCCCTATACACAGTATGATGTGCCCACATCTCCGTTATATACAAAATGATACCCCCACAGCTCCGCTATACATAGCATGATGTTGCCACTGTTCCCCCCCAAAACACAGTATAATGACCCCCAAAGAAGCCTTCACACTGTATTACTGCCTCCATAGTAGTCCCCAGACTAGTTCTCATACTGTATAATGGCCTCCACATTAGCTTCCATGCTATATAATGGCTCCTAGATTATCCCCCAAACTGTATAATGGCCACTGCATTATCCCCCAAACTATATAATGGCCCCCTACATTATCTCCCCTACATAAGCTCTCACACTTTATAATGGACACCACACTTTATAAAGGCCCCCACAGTACTTCCTATAATGTATGAGGGTTCCCCCCACTGTTTCAGGGCCCCCCAGTGTTTATGGTGCCCCCATAATATTTAGTAAAAACAAAAATTATATACTCACCTAATCCAAGATCCTGACGAGTTCACCGGTGAGTTTCAGTTAGATTAACATGCTGTCACTAGGCCAGTGCATGCACAAGACTTGAGTATCCCAGTGTTGAGTGATGATGTAGCTCTGGATGAGCCCATCTGAACACAGAGCCCAGGGCAACCACATCCTCTACAACCTGGTAGCTACGCTACAGACAGTAAAGGTTATAAATTAAACAGACCACACATTTAATGTGAATGGTCATAGTGTCTCATATAGGGATAATAGAATATTGTCACAAAATAGAATTATTAAACAGCTGTAGTAGAAGCTGCAGTGCATGAATGATAAGAATATATGCATATACCTGTTTTTGTATGTAGTGATGTGTAAGGAGGTGGCGGGGACCCTCATTTTCCCCCTCTCTCTCGCCTCATCTGGTACCCGTATGTTAATCCATGTGCTGTGTTTTTATTGTTTTAATATATTCTCTTAACGTATAACCTGTGTTGTATATGCTTTCTGGTTTTTTTTAGGGTAGGGATAGAAAGAGTCAATAAAAAGGGGCTGGTCCAGCCAGGAGGTAAAGAGTAGCATGTTCCTGCTTCTAGTCAGAGCCTGGGCAGGATTGCCCCAGGCAGGTTATGTGTCCCCGTCTGGGACAGAAAGGACCCCCAGCTGGGGAATAAAGGCTGTCACAGACTGCTGCTATCATCTGCCAGGCAGAGTGGATGGACCCTGGGACCAGAGGACCATTTTCAGAAAGACTATTGTGACACTCCAATTTAAAGGGGAGCCACTGATGCTGACCGGCTTCAAGCAGATGCAGGGACAGAGCAGGAAGCATTGTTTCATGTACAGTAAAGTTTTCCCTGTTGGATCAGAACTGTGCCTGTCGTGTTCTTCCTGGATCCTCACCCTCAGTGGCTGCAGTGAGTATTGAATGAAGGTAAGTGACTGTGCTGTAGGATTGGGACTGCACCTGTCTATTTCATGTGCAAGGGGCCGGGATACTTCTGGACTGTTGCTTTAATAGACTCGGTCATGACTACCACCCCATGCCACCTTGTTACAGATGCACAGTATGAAAATGATGAGTACAAGACAAAGATTAAGACTATGGTTACAGTTAAGGAAATTTGTCAGTAGGATTATTCAGGAAGCTGAATAAAATGATACTTTGAAATCTATGATCCGATGTCTTATTACAAAGAAATCTATGGTTTTTTTAAATGTGTAAATGGCTATGGGCTAGACACTGGTCTGCATGAGATTCTGCCTCCAGAGCTGCTTATAACTGAAATGTCGCATTCCCAGTGTGAGACATGTAACTATCAAAGAATAGTAGAACTGAACTTGCCTCATAATAAACATGTTAGTAGCTGAAGTTCTCTCAGCTCTGCTGTATTGCAACAGTATTGCAACACTGACTGCCTGCTAGCTGGAAGTTGAAGCTGAGAGGAACCTGCAGACGTGTCAGTTATAATCACATATAGCTCTGCAGTGAGAGCAGAGAGTAGCCATTGCACATCACACTGGTAACTTTCCTTTTAATTAAAACTAAGCTCTGGAGGCAGATTCTCATGTAGATCAGTGTCTGGCCCAGAGATCTTTACAGCTCATTTACATATAAGAAAAACTTGCATTTCTCTGGAGGAAGACATCATTCCACAGATATTGAGATTTCATTTTATTCAGGTTCCTATGACCTGCATGCCCATATAGATGGCTTAGGAGGGCTAATCCTACTGACAGATTCCCTTTAATGATTGAAGAACATAGCGATGTCACAGCAGAGCGAAAATTCAATCAGCATTGTAAAATAAGGATAAAGCAAACTGTGATCTATTGGTACAGAAATAATGAATAAAACAATCTCTGTACAGAACTAGGAACATTGCAGAGTAGAGGTAAACATATTTGACAAAACTAAAAGAAGTATGTCATAATTGAGGGTTAATAACCAGTGTTGACATAGTGCAAATGAGAACACTAGCATTGACTGTATGACAGAGAGGCCAATGAATGCCCTTATACCCAAAAGAATAAGTGTAAGTGCAACCCCTGCTCATCTTCTTTATAAGCATTGAAAAGTAGCTACCTTCTTGTTATCTATGAATTCTTCAAGTCTTACAAAGAAAGTGTACATTTTTCGCAATCCTGGAATCTCATCACAAGTAGTCCTTCATGAGCTTAGGAGAGATTCTGAACAGTGCGTACATTGTTTAAAGAGTCATAAGGCATGCCAGACCTTAAGGCTATGTATATTATACAGATCACTTCCATACTGTAGTTATTGCCATGTGGCCTGACGTTCCCAACATGGCCATTAGTGAAAGAACAATTGTGTTTTCAAGCAGACAGTTTGAATGCCAACCAACAGTCTTAACCAAGTAATGAACACATTGGCATATTTAATTATAATCAGTGAAACTTTTCACGTACAAGCCCTTGCAATAAATTTCTAAAACAATGCACCATTGTAATACCATAGACACATATGCACAATAGCTTTACTGTCAAACATTTCCTCTCTATTTAGGATATAAGAAGCGCTCCAAGTAATACACGTAAATCCTTTGTATGCTATAAAGTAATGGCTCATCCAGATCCAATTGTTGTATATGCGTAGTATGAATAATGGTAGCTATTAAACTATGAAAAATATTATTTTATGATAGAAGATCAAATAAAACTATTTAAGATTCACAATATGTAAAGACCTCAGGTGTCTGACCCTGATGCAGCCGGAAACTCTCCAACATGGACAAGCAAGGGTAACGGGTACAATATCTTAAAGTAAACTCAGTAATGCAGGTACAATTTCTAGATATAGATGACAATACAGAAAAATGGAAATTAGTTATAAGTAATATAATTGTAAGAAATGAAAAAAACAAATGATGCAGTAACAAATAATTAAATAAGATCCCAACATGGGAAAAGATGGAAAAAGCCAGATAAATAATTTTCTGCCTAAACTACCACTAGATGATGTGACCAGGAGTTGATGAGGGAAAAGCAGTCCTAACGCATATCAAATACTAGAATTTCTCCCAGATTTTGCAGTTTTACATATTTATTAAGCTAGATGTCACAATTGTGGAGTGTGGCGCTTGCTTAACCAAAATTGAGGATTTCAATCTCTGAAGATGTTGCAACCAGTCTAGACTAGTCTACTCATCGTAGCTTACCATGTGTAGTAATTATAGGGGATAACTCAGGAGACTCTTTGCGTGGAACAAGACAACTACAGGACACAGTTTTATAAGTGGTAAAGTCTATATTATCACACAGTGATTCAAACAGGTGCAAAGAGAGACTCAAGTCCACAACACTTGGTGCAAATAATAAACGCAGCTTAGCAGGCTGTAGGAAACTTCAGAGGAAAATGCAATCAAGCAGAAAGTCTATGAAGCACAGTTATTCTTGAGGATACTTGACACGAATAAATCCTTGTCTTAGTCCAGGCACAGATAGATATGCTTATTAGGCAGTTCAAATTATATCTTAGCTCAACCAGGGAGGCCTGGTTAATAGTCTCAGGTTATTGCAAAGCAGAAACAGCTTACATGTCCAGCAAATGCAGATGGAAGTAAACACGAACAGCAGATGAAGGAGGATTACTGGAAACTTGTGTATGCAGCAGGAACTCAGAGCAGAGTAGCAGGATCACCACACAGGTTCACAGGAGCAGGTGTAAAGCCAGGGAGTAATCAGAGGCTGGAGGCAGGAGCTGGATGCAAGGCAGAATACTCTAGCACAGACTGAAGGGTGGGGTGGAGTTTTATAGCAGGAAGACACAGTGAGACATGAGACCAAAGACGCCATCTTGAAAAAGGGCAGTAATGCACAAAAGGTAAAAATTGTTCAGAGTCCTGACACCATGCCACTGTGGGTCTCTGAGTGGTTACACTCTAACACAGCCTACAAACAATAATTCATCCACATAGTTGAATTGAGGTTGATACTTAGGTGGCTGAATAATGTTTGAGTGGGTTGCATTCATATTTTAACAGCCAGTCCATATGTTAGGACTGGCTGAACACACCAAATATTAATTAGAGGCGACATAAGATGCGTTCGCAGTCCGGGGTCCACCATGCAGAAAAGACACCTGCTATTCGGTAATGACGGACTATATGGCGGTGTAAAGAGAAGACACATATGGGTTAGCTTCACCCTGTATGAAGGAAGCGAACCCTGTTGCATCACAGGGCCGTGATACCGCACAGAGAGCGCAAGCAAGGAGTCACAGAACTCTGCCCCAAGAGGGTAAGAGTCCCTCTAGACCTCTTGCGCTCGACACTGCTACAGTGGTGTCAGGGAAAAACTAAACTAAATAGATTTAGCACACTGGATGGGCGCAGTGCTGCTCTGGCGGACACCACTAACCGCCCTAACTAGCGACTGGAAAGCGCACTAGTTGCGCACGACGCCACACTGGCTAACGCTGCTAATGGAAGCTGTGAGATTGTGCCTTGTGCTGGATGGCACTAACTGGTGGTAGGCAGTTCCAACATTGGCGAGAATTCAACAACTCTAGGTATGGGTATGATTTGGAGCTTTCACCAGAAAACAAACAAACACCCTCACCCACACCCCTTTTATAGCAGTAGTGCTCCGGGACCTTCCTGATGGTCCAATAGGAGTCGCAACAAGACCTGCGCATGTGACCCCTGACCTCCAATGGGAGGTCGTCCTGTGGGCAAGCTCAGTATGGGGAAAGCAGGACTTAGTCCCAAAAATGCCTGCTCACTTCAGATCAGTGCTGACTACAAAGGCAGAGCCTGGGAAGGCAACAGTAACTAAGCGCACAGTATCAGCTTGAGCCAGATGCTGGGGTAAATATCTCAGCTGAGCAGGCTTCACTGTGGCTTGAGGAGAATGGGAGACTGCAGCGGACGTGGTTCAAGATTCCCCCTGTTAATTGGCGGGAACTCAACACCTAACACAATATAGCCTTGGTTTTTAATATAGGATAGCTTACAATCAATTTAGTATGCACAGCATCTTCTTTTGTAGGATTAAATTCTTGGAGTTTCTTCCCAACTACTCTGACAGAGGTCCTCTCTATCTGCTGACCTCAATATTTCTTATGCTCTCTGGCCTGTCTTCCAGTGGTTAAGTCATGCAACTAGTACAGGACTGGTAGCTGGTTCTTCCTGGTGTAAAAGTAGTCAGACACACTTTCCAGGCTTCTTGTAACACCTCCTAATATAACATTCTAAGGAATCCTCCCTACAGTGTTACACAGTATCCAGCAACGCACATCAAAGCCTGGTCCCATCTTATTACCGGGCTCTTCCGTCTGACTGAGGGTTTCAATATTACCCACTATATGGAGTAAGAAACCACAAGGGGGAAAACAACAAAAAAGGGATTGTAAGGATTACATACAGTACTTTAAAAGTTTTAATGGTTACGTACACCATTTTACTGCATATCAGCGGTCGTTAAGGGGTTAATATACAGCTACTTTGTATGAAACTAATTATCAAAATCTGTCTGTACACACAGTCAGCAGTGACATATCTAGTGTTTGGCTACTTGCCCCAGGTGAAGCTGGCAGGATAGCGCTGGAAGAGCATTTGATCCAACGGCCAATGTGTCTCACAGGCTTCTGCATTTGCTGTACTACCAAAGTGATGTTGGGTCATTTTCAGAGCCGATTCTAAAAGTTCAGAGTTGGTATAATTGTGTCTTTCAGTGTCAAGACCATGTACCGTAAGAGGGACAGTGGGTGGGGGGGGGGCATATTTTATGCAGGGAACACAGTGATGGCCAATTATTTATTCCGGAGCACAGCATAGTACAGTTTTTTTTTCAGGAGCATTATAATCTGTCAATCCCCTCGGGTGACGCATGTGGTTCATGGACCCACTTTGCCATAAGAGGTGCCTTAGAGGGAAGTAGCTATGTGACTACCCGACATTTACTGTAACTCCTAATGGTGAAGACAGGCTGGGCTGCAGGTAGTAAACATATTCCCTTAAAACATCATTCATTTCATTATAAATATCGATAAAATACCCCAAACTAAAAGCAAAAAACAAAAGTACCCTGTGGGCTGCAGGTAGCCACCAGAAACCACTCCTAGGCAGTCACTGGTACTGGAGCTGCTCATACCAAGGGTTATGATTTAGAGACTGGTTTTCGCAGTCCGGATACACGGAACAATCAGAGGCACACATACAGATACATGGATCTCGGATACTGATACAGGAACCTACCGAGAACGGACCGGGAGACAAGGTTCATGCAATGTCCCATAAAACCAGGAACTTCAGGGACTGGTTGCACATGGACTGGGGGATGATGTTCAGGCACTGGCTGTTAGGGCTAGCAGAATGCACCGAGTAAATCTAGAGGTTTTATTATAATAGATGCGTTCGCAGCCCGGGGTCCACCGTGCAGAAGAACCTGCTGCTAGCAAACGACGGAACTATATGGCGGTATGAGCTAACTCTGTTACTTCACAGAGTAGCAGTGAACACAAAGTACTGCGCCCTGTTTGACTTCACAGTGGCACAGGCTAACTACCCAAACTGAGAGCAGTCAGTGGTCATGCATGCACACAAAAACTCCTCGCCGGAGGTGCCAGCATTCTAGGGGCTTATTTCAGCCAGGTCCCTGAATAAATACACACAAAATCTCCTCGCCGGAGGTGCCAGCATTCTAGGGGCTTATTTCAGCCGGGTCCCTGAAACAAACGCACATGACCACACTGGCGCAAAGCACATAACTTAGAACAAAACTAGCGCGCGGCCATGCGAGCCTTAAATAGTTGCAGCACGTACAGGACCTTCCTAGAAGGACCAATGACAGGCTGCCACAGAGCGTGAGCACCTACAGGACCTTCCTGAAGGACCAATGGCTTTAGCTGCAGTATCTGATCATGTGACCCTCGATCTCCACTGAGAGATCTTCCTCTGGGCATGCTCAGAATGAGAAAAGCAAGACTTAGTCCCAGAAGCGTCTGCTCGCCGCTGCCCAGCACTGACTTCAATGGCAGAAGCAGGAAAAACAGCAGTAACTCTTTGTACAGAGTCAGACTGAGCAAGACGTTGGGACCGACGTCACCGCTGAGCAGGCTCCACTGTGGCAGGAGAAGAATGGGAGACCGCAGTGGAGATGGCCTGAGATTCCCCCTGTACAGAGGCAGGAACTTGACCCCTAACTTGGGCCTCGCTACGTTCGAAGGCAGCAATGAGCTGCGGAGCCCAAATGTGCTCAGCAGGCTCTCAGGACTGTAACTCTTCCAGTCCACCAAATAAAAATTTTTGCCACGAACCACCTTGCACCCCAAAATAGTGTTCACCTCGTAATCATCCGTAGACGAACCCGATGTCCCGGCAGATGACTCAGAAAACCGTGACATGTATACTGGCTTAAGGAGGGACACATGAAAGGTGTCGGTGATACCTAGGCATGGAGGAAGGGCTAGACGGTAGACCACAGGATTAAACTGTTCGAGGTCCTTGAAGGGACCCAAGTAGCGAGGTGCAAACTTAGTGGACTCAACATGCAGCCTGATGTTACGAGCAGAGAGCCACACTAAGTCGCCAGGAGCAAAGGTCAGGGCAGGGCGCCGATGTGCATTGGCGGAGGACCTCATTCTCTCCTTGGAGGCCCGGATGGCATCCTGAGTGCGGTCCCAAATGTCTCATGCCTCCACTGCCCAGTCTGCCACCCTGGAGTCAGCAGATGACATGGGCATAGGCACAGGAACCCGCGGATGCTGGCCGTAATTAAGGAGGAAAGGAGTCTGAGTCGGCTACAGCGTTGTTAAGGGCGAACTCTGCCCACGGTAACAAGTATGCCCAGTCATCCTGCCTGGCAGAAACAAAATGTTGTAAATAAGTGACCAGAGTCTGATTGGCCCTCTCAACCAACCCATTCGTCTCGGGATGATAAGCCGAGGAGAGATTTAACTCAATACTGAGTAGAAGACAAAGCTCCCTCCAGAATCGAGACGCAAACTGGGGACCCCGGTCACTGACAATCTTGTCTGGCATACCGTGTAAGTGAAAGATATGCTTGATGAACAAGGCTGCCAGAGCCCGTGCAGAAGGTAGCCATGGAAGAGGCACCAAATGAACCATTTTGGAAAAATGGTCGGTGATCACCCAGATAATGGTGCAGCTACGAGACTTGGGTAAGCCCACCACAAAGTCCATCCTGACCATCTCCCAGGGCCTGTCCACCACCGGCAGAGGGTAAAGCAACCCAGCTGGCCGTTGCCGAGGGGACTTGTTCTTGGTGCAAGAGACACACGCCCGAACATAGTCTGCAGAGAAGAACAAGACATGCACTCTCGCTAATACTGGTGCAGACTGAACATGGAGGGATTCTCCAGAATATAGTCAAGAACATCAACAGTCGCACTCAAGAAAGATGTCTTCAGAATATTGTTAGCCAAATACGTGGTTTTTTTATTGTTTTGAAAAAACACCAAAAATAGAGGTATCACCGCAGTGTTGCAAGGTACGTTTTGACCCTCTGGGTCTTTCTCAAACCTTACTTCTAATGGTAGATATGGAGAGGAGGGCACAGATCCCTGGAGAGGTGCAGGAGTCCCATTAGGGGGTATAACTTTGTAGCTTCAGGTGTCTGCGGTGGTGGTGTGTCACACCACACACACACCACCACCGCAGACACCTGAAGCTACAAAGTTATAGCCCCTAACGGGACCTTGCAACACTGCGGTGATACCTCTATTTTTGGTGTTTTTTCAAAACAATTAAAAAAACACATATTTGGCTAACAATATTCTGAAGACATCTTTCTTCAGTGCGACTGTTGATGTTCACGAACATAGTATGTGACATCACGAGCCATATGCGGCCACCAATATGTCCTCGCCAGTAACTCAGATGTCCTTTTGGAACCAAAATGTCCACCCACCCTGGACGAGTGTGCCCAAGAGAGAACCTCTGGTCGCAAACTGGATGGTACAAAAGTCTTGCCCGGAGGCACACACTCTAGCGAAACCGGGGCCACAGTTCTCAGGCTCTCGTGGGGACAATAAGCCGAGGCTCCTCTTCCTCCTCCACAGACAACACAACGGAGCGAGAGAGAGCATCGGCACGAATGTTCTTCTCCCCAGAAAGAAAATGGAGGGTGAAATGGAACCGGGAGAAGAACAAGGACCATCTGGACTGGCGAGAATTTAAGAGCTGGGCTGTCTGCAGGTACACCAAATTTTTATGATCTGTGAAGACTTGGAAGGGAAAACGAGCTCCCTCCAAGAGATATCTCCACTCCGAGAAAGCCAACTTCATGGCTAGCAACTCCCTGTCCCCGATGGAATAATTCCTCTCTGCTAGTGAGAAGGTCTTAGAAAAGAAGAAGAAAGGATGCTTCCGACCTTGAGCATCCTTTTGGAAGAGGACTGCTCCAGCACCAACAGATGAGGCATCCACCTCCATGATAAATGGCTTATCTACATCGGGGCAATGTAGGTTGGGAGCGCTAGCGAAGTGTGACTTTATGGAGTTAAAGGCCTTGGAGACCTCCTCAGACCACAATTTGGGATTTGCCCCCTTCTTGGTGAGGGCAACCAAGGGAGCTACCAAAGTTGAGAAGTGCAGAATGAACTGACAATAATAAATAATGAACCCCATAAAGCGCTGCACCGCTTTAAGAGAATGGGGTTCTTGCCAGTCCATCACAGCCTGTAGTTTGGCAGGATCCATAGCCAATCCCTGGGCGGAGATGATATAGCCTAGGAAAGGTAAGGACTCCTGCTCGAACATACACTTCTCCAACTTAGCATAGAGGGAGTTTGCCCGTAGGAGTTCGAAGACTTTGCAAACATCTCTCCGGTGGGAGTCAATATCTGGAGAGTAGATGAGAATATCATCCAGATAGACTACGACCGAGGTGGAGAGCATATCCCGGAAGATGTTGTTCACAAAGTCTTGGAAAAAGGCTGGGGCATTACAGAGCCCGAAGGGCATCACCAGATATTCATAGTGCCCATCCCTGGTGTTAAAAGCCGTCTTCCATTCGTCCCCCTCACAGATGCGAATCAGGTTGTAAGCACCCCGCAGATCTAATTTAGTAAATACCCTTGATCCCCGAAGCCTATCGAAGAGCTCAGATATCAAGGGCAAAGGATACTTATTCTTAACGGTGATGGCGTTAAGACCCCTGTAATCTATGCATGGACGCAGTTCCCCATTCTTCTTCTGCACGAAGAAGAACCCAGCCCCAGCAGGTGACACTGATTTCCTGATGAATAGTGTTGAGCATTCCGATGCTGCAAGTATCGGGTATCGGCCGATACTTGCTGTATCGGAATTCCGATACCGGGATTCCGATACTCTTGTGGTATCGGGTATCGGGTATCGGAACAACATTAATGTTAAAATGTGTAAAATAGAGAATTAAAATAAAAAATATCGCTATACTCACCTGTCCGACGCAGCCGGGACCTCAGCGCAGGAACCGGCAGCGTTGTTTGTTTAAAATTCCCGCTTTTACATGGTTACGCGAAGTCCCGGCTTGTGATTGGTCAGGGCGGCCATGTTGCCGGGCCGCGGACCAATCACAGCAAGCCGTGACGAAAATACGTCACGGCTTGCTGTGATTGGTCCGCGTCCCGGCAACATGGCCGCCATTAACCAATCACAAGCCGTGACGTCACGGGAGGCTGGAAACGCGCTCATTTTAAAAAGGGCGCGTGTCCAGCCTCCCGTGACGTCACGGCTTGTGATTGGTTGCGTCGCGGTCAACCAATCACAAGCCGGGAGGCTGGACACGCGCCCATTTCAAAATGAGCGCGTCCAGCCTCCCGGCTTGTGATTGGTTGATCGCGGCGCAACCAATCACAAGCCGTGACGTCACGGGAGGCTGGACACGCGCCCATTTCAAAATGAGCGCGTGTCCAGCCTCCCGTGACGTCCCGGCTTGTGATTGGTCAGGGCGGCCATATTGCCGGGACGCGGACCAATCACAGCAAGCCGTGACGTAATTTCGTCACGGCTTGCTGTGATTGGTCCGCGTCCCGGCAACATGGCCGACCTGACCAATCACAAGCCGGGAATTCACGTAACCAAGTAATAGCGCGATTTTTAAACAAACAACGCTGCCGGTTCCCTCGCTGAAGTCCCGGCTGCGTCGGACAGGTGAGTATAGCGATATTTTTTATTTTAATTCTTTCTTTTACACATTTATATGGTTCCCAGGGCCTGAAGGAGAGTTTCCTCTCCTTCAGACCCTGGGAACCATCAGGGATACCGTCCGATACTTGAGTCCCATTGACTTGTATTGGTATCGGGTATCGGTATCGGATTGGATCCGATACTTTGCCGGTATCGGCCGATACTTTCCGATACCGATACTTTCAAGTATCGGACGGTATCGCTCAACACTACTGATGAACCCTCTTGCCAGATTCTCTTGAATGTACTGAGACATTGCCTCCATCTCCGGGAGAGGTAACGGATAGACTCGACCCAGGGGAGGCTCAGCACCAGGCAAGAGGTCAATAGGACAGTCAAAGGGGCGATGGGGCGGAAGGGTCTCCGCCGCCTTTTTGGAGAACACGTCTGCATAAGACCAATATTGCTTGGGGAGAGAGGATAGATCTGCGGGTACCTCTGTAGTAGCAACCTGACCGCACTCCCTCTGACACCTACCCCCACAAGATTCACTCCATCCCAGAATTCTGCCTGAGGACCACTCGATATGAGGAGAGTGGTATCGTAGCCAAGGTATCCCCAACAGGACCTCATCAATTCCCTCAGGAATGACAAGCAGAGATATAATCTCCTTATGGGATGGCGACATGGACAGAGTAAAAGGGATGGTCTGGTGTGTTATCTGTGAGGGAAGTGTTGACCCATTCACCACTTGTACCGTTACTGGTTGAGCTAGCATAACCAGGGGTATTGCATGACGTTGGGCGAAGGCAGAAGACATAAAATTGCCCTCCGCCCCAGAATACACGCAGAGCTCTACCGAGTGGGAGGATGAGCCTATAATAATTGTCCCCTTAAAGGATAATTTGGAGGCAAACGTCGCCGTGTCTAGTGTACCTCCACCTACTACCACTAGATGCTGACGTTTCCTCGACCGCTGGGGACAGCTGGTGGCAAGATGTCCTGACTGATGGCAAATATGACAGACCTTGAGTGCACAAGTGGTCCAGGACTTAGATCCCGCTCATGACACTTCCATGGCCTCATGTGACTCAGGAACCAGGAACCAGATTCCAGAGGTTTGGCGAAGGTGGGAGCCAGCCAAAACCTCTGCCTACACTGGGCTCGCTCTAACCTCTGCTCATTAAAACGGAGGTCAATACGAGTAGAGACAGTTATTAACTCCTCCAGTGTGGCAGGAATTTCCCTAGTGGCCAGAGCGTCCTTCACGTGATCAGCCAGCCCCCTCCAAAATATGGGGATAAGGGCTTTATCCGACCACTCCAGCTCAGAAGCTAAAGTACGGAAGCGGATGGCAAAATGGCTGACCAAGGACTCACCCTGAGTTAATTCCAGCAGTTGGAGCACCGTGTCATGGGTGACTCGAGGTCCTTAAAAGACCTGTTTCAGAGTGCTCAGGAACAGCGGAGCACTCTGCACCACATGATCGCCACGCTCCCACAGCGGCGTAGCCCATTCCAACGCCCTGTCCGACAAGAGAGACACAATAAATCCCACCTTAGCCCGCTCTGTGGGAAAACGTGCAGCCAGGAGCTCGAGATGAATAGAGCACTGACTCACGAATTCCCTACAAGATTTGCTATCTCCAGAAAATTTTTCTGGCAGTGGGAGGCGAGATAATGTTGGAACAGGGGTGGCAGTGGACAAGGTGACTGCAGCCACGCTGGCAGCCTGTACAGCAACTACAGTAACATCCACAGCTGAGTTTGAGCTCTCAAGAGCCACCAACCTACCCTCCAGCTGCTGGATATACCGCAAGGATTGCTGAATGTCCGCCATTTACTAGCCAGACCCTGGCACTAGTATTCTGTTAGGGCTAGCGGAACGCACCAAGTAAATATAGAGGTTTTATTATAATAGATGCGTTCGTAGCCCGGGGTCCACCGTGCAGGAGAACCTGCTGCTAGCAAACATACACACAAAATCTCTCCTGAGGTGCCAGCATTCTAGGGGCTTATTTCAGCCGGGTCCCTGAACACAAACGCACATGACCACACTGGCGCAAAGCACATAACTTAGAACAAAACTAGTGCATGGCCGTGCGGCCATGCGAGCCTTAAATAGTTGCAGCATGTACAGGACCTTCCTAGAAGGACCAATGAGAGGCTGCCACAGAGTGTGAGCACCTACAGGACCTTCCTGAAGGACCAATGGCTTTAAGCTGCAATATCTGATCATGTGACCCTCGATCTCCACTGAGCGATCTTACTCTGGGCATGCTCAGAACAAGAAAAGCAGGACTTAGTCCCAGAAGCATCTGCTCGCCGCTGCCCAGCACTGACTTCAATGGCAGAAGCAGGAAAAGCAGCAGTAACTCTTTGTACAGAGTCAGACTGAGTGAGATGCTGGGACTGACATCTCCACTGAGCAGGCTCCACTGCGGCAGGGGAAGAATGGGAGACCGCAGCGGAAATGGCCCGAGAATCCCTCTGTGCAGAGGCGGGAACTCGACCCCTAACACTGGCTAAACTAGAATGAGGGACTTCAAGTTCAGGACTGGCTGCACAAGGTCCAGTAGTTTGGGTTCAGGAGTACTCACACAAGGATCAAAGGTTTGAGTTCATGACATTAGTATAAGGAACTTCTCTAGATGCATAGTGAGCACTTTGAACCCCCAGGTGCTTCACAAATTGATCCGTAGAAATGAAAAAGTACTTTATTTTTCACAAAAATTTTCTTTTAGCCTCAATTTTCTCATTTGGGCAAAAGGATAAAATGGACTCTAAAATTTAGTGGACAATTTCTCCTGAGTACACAATACCTCATATGTGGGAGTAAACCACTGTTTGGGTGCATGGCAAGGCTCGGAAAGAAAGGAGCACCATTTGACTTTTTGAATGGAAAATAAGCTCCAATTGTTAGAGGACACCATGTCGCATTTGGAGAGCCCCTGTGTGCCTAAACATTGGAGCTCCCCAACACATGACCCCATTTTGGAAACTAGACCCCCCAAGAAACTTATCTAGATGTGTGGTGAGCACTTTGAACCCCCAAGTACTTCAGAGAAGTTTATAAAGCAGAGCCGTGAAAATAAAAAATATTTTATTTCCTCAAAAATTATTTTTTAGCCCACAATTTTTTATTTTCACAAGGGTAACAGGAGAAATCGAATGCCAAAAGTTGTTGTCCAGTTTGTCCTGAGTACACTGATACCCCACATGTTGGGGGTAACCACTTTTTGGGCACACGTCGGGGCTCGGAAGGGAAGAAGTGATGTTTTGGAATGCAGACTTTGATGGAATGTTGTTCGGGCGTCATGTTATGTTTGCAGAGCCCCTGATGTACCTAAACAGAAGAAACCCCCCACAAGTGACCCCATTTTGGAAACTAGACCCCCCAAGGAACTTATTTAGATGTATGGTGAGTACTTTTTACCCCATGTGCTTCACAGAAGTTTATAACGCGGAGCCGTGAAAATAAAAAATCATTTTTTTTCCTCAAAAATAATTTTCTAGCCCGCAATTTTTTATTTTCACAACAGTAACAGGAGAAATTGGACCCCAAAAGTTGTTGTCCCGTTTGTCCTGAGTACGTTTGTACCCCATATGTGGGGGAACCACTGTTTGGGTGCATGGAAGAGCTCAGAAGGGAAGTAGTGATGTTTTGGAATGCAGACTTTGATGGAATGGTCTGCGGGCATCATGTTACTTTGCAGAGCCCCTGATGTGCCTAAAGGAGCTTATCTAGATGTGTGGTGACCACTTTTTACCCCCAAGTGCTTCATAGAAGTTTATAACGCAGAGCCGTGAAAATAAAAATCTTTTTTTTTTTTTTTATTATTTTTTAGCCGGCCATTTTTTTCCACAAAAGTAACAGGAGAAATTGCACCCCAAAAGTTGTTGTCCAGTTTGTCCTGATTACGTTGATACCCCATATGTGGGGGTACACCCCTGTTTGGGAGCATTGCAGAGATTGGAAGGGAAGGAGCACCATTTTGGAATGCAGACTTTGATGGAATGGTCTGCGGGCGTCATGTTGCATTTGGAGACCCCCTGATGTGCCTAAACAGTGGAAACTCCCCAATTCTAACTCCAACCCTAACCCCAACACACCCCTAACCCTAATCCCAACCCTAATCCTAACCCTACCCCTAATCCCAACCCTAATCCTAACCTTACCCCTAATCCAACCCTACCATTAACCCTAACCTACCTACAACCCTACCCTAACCCTACCCCTAATCCCAACCCTAACCCTACCCCTAATCACAACCCTACCCTTAATCCTATCCCTAATCCCAACCCTAACCCTACCCCTAATCACAACCCTACCCCTAACCCTACCCCTAATTTTAGCCCCAACCCTAACCCTAATGGGAAAACTGGCACAGGGGGAGATCAGCGGGGCAGGGGGGAGATCAGCATCACAGGGGAGATCAGCATCACAGGGGGAGATCAGTGTCACAGGGGGGAGATCACCAGGGTAGGTGGAAGATCAGCAGGGCAGGGGGAGATGAGCGTCGCAGGGGGGAGATCAGCATCGCAGGGGGGAGATCAGCGGGGCAAGGGGAGATCAGCATCGCAAGGGGAGATCAGGGGTGGGGGGAGATCAACGTCGCAAGGGGCGAGATCAGTGTCACAAGGGGCGAGATCAACATCGCACGGAGGAGATCAGCGTCGCAGGGGGGAGATCAGCGGGGCAGGGGGAGATCAGCGAAACAGGTGGGAGATCAGCAGGGCAGGGGGAGATCAGCCTCGCAGGGGGAGATCAACAGGGCGGGGGGATAAGCGTCGCAGGGGAAGATCAGCGTCGCACGGGGGAGATCAGTGTCACAGGGGGAGATCAGCATTGCATTGGGAGATCAGGGGCGGGGGGAAATCAGTGTCGCAAGGGGCAAGATCAGCATCGCAAGGGGCGAGATCAGCATCGCACGGGGGAGATCAGCATAGCAGGGGAGTGATCAGGGGGTGATCACTGGGGGCAGGAGTGGGCTGTCATGTGCGGGGGGGATTTGGATATGCATGAGGAGATGGAGCCGGCAGCAGCAGCAGCAGGTGGGGGTGATCACCGGCGCAGGGGGAGGAAGCAGAGGTCAGGGGTGAACGGAGGTGAAGGGGGAGGGAGTGGAGGTTGGGGGGCGTGGAATTGGATGGCAGGGGGAGCAGAGGGGAGTACCTGGCGGTGGCGATCGAGGTGAGTATGCTGCAGGCAGCATGCAGGCACCTCGCTGTTCAGCTTCCAGACACCATGAAGTTGGACAGCGAGGCAGCCATCAATCACTCCGCCCCTCCACATCTGAATGGATAGATAGCATCACATGGAGGCTAGCTCCAATCAGATCTGGGGAGTGGTGACAAAGTGGTCACCAGAGGGATCATAGCTAAGGGGGGGCAAAGCCACCCCCTGGGCTAAAGTACAACTCCCCCTGTCCCTGCAGGTTGGGTGAAAGTACAATTAACCCTTTCACCCAACCTGCAGGAACGCGATCATTCCGTAACACAGCATATGCGTCACAGGTCGGATTGGCACCGACTTTCATGACGCATACACTGTGTCACAGGTCGGGAAGGGGTTAATACATTTCCGTAGTCACAATTTGTTTGAATCTGCATATCTGGGCCTCCTGATGAGCCTTTCGGCGAAACGCGTTGAGGTGTTCAGCTCATCAATATGATAAGTATCGGCTTTTATCCTCTGTTATGAGATATGACGTTTATTTATCAGTCATATCCCCTGTCTATTGACCTGTGGAATTATGGTCCTGCCTACCCTGTCAATGAGATAACTTATACCCCATACTATACTCCATATTGTGTTTTTCCATGTTGGATAGAGTATTAGTACATCCATAGGGTCACTTCAGGGTCAGCCATCGGTGAGTGGGGGCGCCATATCCGCTGTACAGTAGGGTGCCAACCTCCACAGCCAGGCAGGACATCTCTGGACAGGGTACAGAGGTAGCAAGTGGTTGTTTTTCTGCACGAGCACATTTTTGTTTTTTTGCACCTGTGTTTTTAGTCCGTGTCTCTCACCCTGCCACATGCAGCCCTGCTAAGGGTAGAATAATAATAATTCTACACGCATATATCTACCATCTATCCATGCTGTCTGTATAACAATTTTCCTGTCAGGTACCTATGACAGCGTGTATGGTACACTTTTTGCATAGGGCGCATTTAGGAGCAACAGGGCTAGCCGCCGACGAGTGGGGGCGCCATTCTCGTATTTGTGTTTAGGGTGCCAACCTCCGCTGTCAGGTAGTGGGCATGCAGTACCCCATGCAGGGCTTTGCTAGAGAGCACGGTTGTGTGTTTTATGTGTATATCTGTTGTAGTTGTCTCATGGTCTTTTAGCTAAATTTCTTAATAAAGGTATATGTTTTTATCTATGTTATAAACTAAGGGTATAGGTTATTAGCTTTACAGAGACTTGAAGGGCAATTGTCTTGCCTTTACTCACATTTTTCCTTTTTCAGCTCTTTAGCCCTTACTCTGACAATTTTACAGCCATTTTACAGCAGTCAAGTTCGGGTCCCTATTGACTTATTTGGGGTTTGGTGTCCTGTTATGGTTCTCAATGGCAAGAGAACATAGCCCAGCAAACATAAGAACTAGCTCTTGGAAGGATGGAAACTAAACTGACCATGAACTAAACCTGCCGCACAACTAACAGTAGCCGGGTAGCGTAGCCTGCGTTTTATCCCTAGACGCCCAGCGCCGGCCGGAGGACTAACTAATCCTGGCAGAGGAAAATATAGTCCTGGCTCACCTCTAGAGAAATTTCCCCGAAAGGCAGACAGAGGCCCCCACAAATATTGGCGGTGATTTTAGATGAAATGACAAACGTAGTATGAAAATAGGTTTAGCAAAATTGAGGTCCGCTTACTAGATAGCAGGAAGACAGAAAGGACACTTTCATGGTCAGTTGAAAACCCTATCAAAACACCATCCTGAAATTACTTTAAGACTCTAGTATTAACTCATAACATCAGAGTGGCAATTTCAGATCACAAGAGCTTTCCAGACACAGAAACGAAACTACAGCTGTGAACTGGAACAAAATGCAAAAACAAACAAGGACTAAAGTCCAACTTAGCTGGGAGTTGTCTAGCAGCAGGAACATGCACAGAAAGGCTTCTGATTACAATGTTGACCGGCATGGAAGTGACAGAGGAGCAAGGCTAAATAGCGACTCCCACATCCTGATGGAAACAGGTGAACAGAGAGGATGATGCACACCAGTTCAATTCCACCAGTGGCCACCGGGGGAGCCCAAAAACCAATTTCACAACAGTACCCCCCCCTCAAGGAGGGGGCACCGAACCCTCACCAGAACCACCAGGGCGATCAGGATGAGCCCTATGAAAGGCACGGACCAAATCGGAGGCATGAACATCAGAGGCAGTCACCCAAGAATTATCCTCCTGACCGTATCCCTTCCATTTGACCAGATACTGGAGTTTCCGTCTGGAAACACGGGAGTCCAAGATTTCTTCCACAACGTACTCCAACTCGCCCTCAACCAACACCGGAGCAGGAGGCTCAACGGAAGGCACAACCGGTACCTCATACCTGCGCAATAATGATCGATGAAAAACATTATGAATAGAAAAAGATGCAGGGAGGTCAAAACGGAAGGACACAGGGTTAAGAATCTCCAATATCTTGTACGGGCCGATGAACCGAGGCTTAAACTTGGGAGAAGAAACCCTCATAGGGACGAAACGAGAAGACAACCACACCAAGTCCCCAACACAAAGCCGAGGACCAACCCGACGCCGGCGGTTGGCAAAAAGCTGAGTCTTCTCCTGGGACAACTTCAAATTGTCCACTACCTGCCCCCAAATCTGATGCAACCTCTCCACCACAGCATCCACTCCAGGACAATCCGAAGATTCCACCTGACCAGAAGAAAATCGAGGATGAAACCCCGAATTACAGAAAAAGGGAGACACCAAGGTGGCAGAGCTGGCCCGATTATTGAGGGCAAACTCCGCTAAAGGCAAAAAAGCAACCCAATCATCCTGATCTGCAGACACAAAACACCTCAAATATGTCTCCAAGGTCTGATTCGTCCGCTCAGTCTGGCCATTAGTCTGAGGATGGAAAGCAGACGAGAAAGACAAATCTATGCCCATCCTAGCACAGAATGCTCGCCAAAATCTAGACACGAATTGGGTACCTCTGTCAGAAACGATATTCTCCGGAATACCATGCAAACGGACCACATTTTGAAAAAACAGAGGAACCAACTCGGAAGAAGAAGGCAACTTAGGCAGGGGAACCAAATGGACCATCTTAGAGAAACGATCACACACCACCCAGATGACAGACATCTTCTGAGAAACAGGAAGATCCGAAATAAAATCCATCGAGATGTGCGTCCAGGGCCTCTTCGGGATAGGCAAGGGCAACAACAATCCACTAGCCCGAGAACAACAAGGCTTGGCCCGAGCACAAACGTCACAAGACTGCACGAAGCCTCGCACATCTCGAGACAGGGAAGGCCACCAGAAGGACCTTGCCACCAAATCCCTGGTACCAAAGATTCCAGGATGACCTGCCAACGCAGAAGAATGAACCTCAGAAATGACTTTACTGGTCCAATCATCAGGAACAAACAGTCTACCAGGTGGGCAACGATCAGGTCTATCCGCCTGAAACTCCTGCAAGGCCCGCCGCAGGTCTGGAGAAACGGCAGACAATATCACTCCATCCTTAAGGATACCTGTAGGTTCAGAATTACCAGGGGAGTCAGGCTCAAAACTCCTAGAAAGGGCATCCGCCTTAACATTCTTAGAACCCGGCAGGTAGGACACCACAAAATTAAACCGAGAGAAAAACAACGACCAGCGCGCCTGTCTAGGATTCAGGCGTCTGGCGGACTCAAGATAAATTAGATTTTTGTGGTCAGTCAATACCACCACCTGATGTCTAGCCCCCTCAAGCCAATGACGCCACTCCTCAAAAGCCCACTTCATGGCCAAAAGCTCCCGATTCCCAACATCATAATTCCGCTCGGCGGGCGAAAATTTACGCGAGAAAAAAGCACAAGGTCTCATCACGGAGCAATCGGAACTTCTCTGCGACAAAACCGCCCCAGCTCCGATTTCAGAAGCGTCGACCTCAACCTGAAAAGGAAGAGCAACATCAGGCTGACGCAACACAGGGGTGGAAGAAAAGCGGCGCTTAAGCTCCCGAAAGGCCTCCACAGCAGCAGGGGACCAATCAGCAACATCAGCACCCTTCTTAGTCAAATCAGTCAATGGTTTAACAACATCAGAAAAACCAGCAATAAATCGACGATAAAAGTTAGCAAAGCCCAAAAATTTCTGAAGACTCTTAAGAGAAGAGGGTTGCGTCCAATCACAAATAGCCTGAACCTTGACAGGATCCATCTCGATGGAAGAGGGGGAAAAAATATATCCCAAAAAGGAAATCTTTTGAACCCCAAAAACGCACTTAGAACCCTTCACACACAAGGAATTAGACCGCAAAACCTGAAAAACCCTCCTGACCTGCTGGACATGAGAGTCCCAGTCATCCGAAAAAATCAAAATATCATCCAGATACACAATCATAAATTTATCCAAATAATCACGGAAAATGTCATGCATAAAGGACTGAAAGACTGAAGGGGCATTTGAAAGACCAAAAGGCATCACCAAATACTCAAAGTGGCCCTCGGGCGTATTAAATGCGGTTTTCCACTCATCCCCCTGCTTAATTTGCACCAAATTATACGCCCCACGGAGATCTATCTTAGAGAACCACTTGGCCCCCTTTATGCGAGCAAACAAATCAGTCAGCAGTGGCAACGGATATTGATATTTAACCGTGATTTTATTCAAAAGCCGATAATCAATGCACGGCCTCAAAGAGCCATCTTTCTTAGCCACAAAGAAAAAACCGGCTCCTAAGGGAGATGACGAAGGACGAATATGTCCCTTTTCCAAGGACTCCTTTATATATTCTCGCATAGCCGCATGTTCAGGCACAGACAGATTAAATAAACGACCCTTAGGGTATTTACTACCCGGAATCAAATCTATGGCACAATCACACTCCCAGTGCGGAGGTAATGAACCAAGCTTAGGTTCTTCAAAAACGTCACGATATTCAGTCAAGAATTCAGGAATCTCAGAGGGAATAGATGATGAAATGGAAACCACAGGTACGTCCCCATGCATCCCCTTACATCCCCAGCTTAACACAGACATAGCTTTCCAGTCAAGGACTGGGTTATGAGATTGCAGCCATGGCAATCCAAGCACCAACACATCATGTAGGTTATACAGCACAAGAAAGCGAATAATCTCCTGGTGATCCGGATTAATCCGCATAGTTACTTGTGTCCAGTATTGTGGTTTATTGCTAGCCAATGGGGTGGAGTCAATCCCCTTCAGGGGTATAGGAGTTTCAAGAGGCTCCAAATCATACCCACAGCGTTTGGCAAAGGACCAATCCATAAGACTCAAAGCGGCGCCAGAGTCGACATAGGCATCCGCGGTAATAGATGATAAAGAACAAATCAGGGTCACAGATAGAATAAACTTAGACTGTAAAGTGCCAATTGAAACAGACTTATCAAGCTTCTTAGTATGCTTAGAGCATGCTGATATAACATGAGTTGAATCACCGCAATAGAAGCACAACCCATTTTTTCGTCTAAAATTCTGCCGTTCACTTCTGGACAGAATTCTATCACATTGCATATTCTCTGGCGTCTTCTCAGTAGACACCGCCAAATGGTGCACAGGTTTGCGCTCCCGCAGACGCCTATCGATCTGGATAGCCATTGTCATGGACTCATTCAGACCCGCAGGCACAGGGAACCCCACCATAACATCCTTAATGGCATCAGAGAGACCCTCTCTGAAATTCGCCGCCAGGGCGCACTCATTCCACTGAGTAAGCACAGCCCATTTACGGAATTTCTGGCAGTATATTTCAGCTTCGTCTTGCCCCTGAGATAGGGACATCAAGGCCTTTTCCGCCTGAAGTTCTAACTGAGGTTCCTCATAAAGCAACCCCAAGGCCAGAAAAAACGCATCCACATTGAGCAACGCAGGATCCCCTGGAGCCAATGCAAAAGCCCAATCCTGAGGGTCGCCCCGGAGCAAGGAAATCACAATCCTGACCTGCTGAGCAGGATCTCCAGCAGAGCGAGATTTCAGGGACAAAAACAACTTGCAATTATTTTTGAAATTTTGAAAGCAAGATCTATTCCCCGAGAAAAATTCAGGCAAAGGAATTCTAGGTTCAGATATAGGAACATGAACAACAAAATCTTGTAAATTTTGAACTTTCGTGGTGAGATTATTCAAACCTGCAGCTAAACTCTGAATATCCATATTAAACAGGTGAACACAGAGCCATTCCAGGATTAGAAGGAGAGAGAGAGAGAAAGGCTGCAATATAGGCAGACTTGCAAGAGATTCAATTACAAGCACACTCAGAACTGAAGGAAAAAAAAAAAAAACTTCAGCAGACTTCTCTTTTCTCTCCTTTCTCTGTCAATTAATTTAACCCTTTTTGGCCGGTCAAACTGTTATGGTTCTCAATGGCAAGAGAACATAGCCCAGCAAACATAAGAACTAGCTCTTGGAAGGATGGAAACTAAACTGACCATGAACTAAACCTGCCGCACAACTAACAGTAGCCGGGTAGCGTAGCCTGCGTTTTATCCCTAGACGCCCAGCGCCGGCCGGAGGACTAACTAATCCTGGCAGAGGAAAATATAGTCCTGGCTCACCTCTAGAGAAATTTCCCCGAAAGGCAGACAGAGGCCCCCACAAATATTGGCGGTGATTTTAGATGAAATGACAAACGTAGTATGAAAATAGGTTTAGCAAAATTGAGGTCCGCTTACTAGATAGCAGGAAGACAGAAAGGACACTTTCATGGTCAGCTGAAAACCCTATCAAAACACCATCCTGAAATTACTTTAAGACTCTAGTATTAACTCATAACATCAGAGTGGCAATTTCAGATTACAAGAGCTTTCCAGACACAGAAACGAAACTACAGCTGTGAACTGGAACAAAATGCAAAAACAAACAAGGACTAAAGTCCAACTTAGCTGGGAGTTGTCTAGCAGCAGGAACATGCACAGAAAGGCTCCTGATTACAATGTTGACCGGCATGGAAGTGACAGAGGAGCAAGGCTAAATAGCGACTCCCACATCCTGATGGAAACAGGTGAACAGAGAGGATGATGCACACCAGTTCAATTCCACCAGTGGCCACCGGGGGAGCCCAAAAACCAATTTCACAACAGTGTCCGGGTCAAGTGTGGGTCCCCAAACAGACTTGTTAAAAAGTTTGGAAGAACCTGGCAAACCCAAGCATCCTCAGGTTTGCTCATCACTACTGTTGATACAGCTATGAGTGTGAAGGGTCATGGGGATCAGCGGATCCCATGGCCAAAGCAAACTGTCATGCCATCAGGTGTCGCATGTGGTTCGTGGACCCACTGTGCCAGTGAGCCAGGCTTACCTAGGAGGGTTTTTTTTATATGGCTACCTTGTGTTCACTGGAGGTCCTGATGGTAGACAGGCTGGGCTACAGGTAGCCACCAGGTACCACTTCTAGGCAGTCCCCAGTACAGCAGCTGCTTACCTCAGGGGTCAAGTTTTCTGACAAGGACTCAGGCTACATTCAGACTGGACTGATTCAGAGACTGATTTTAGCTGTTTGGATACACAGAATAATTAGAGGCACAAGTGCAGACATACTGGTACTGGCAGAGGCCATACATGGACCGGGGACGAGGTTTAGGAACTGGCCATAGTAGGACCATGAAGTTCGAGTTCACAACAGGCCACACAAGATCTAGGCATTTGAGTTGAGGAACGGCCATGCAATGACCAGGAGTTTGTGTTCACAACACTTGCCATGCAAACATCATGGGTTTGGGTTCAGAACACTGGCCACCCTAAGACCAAGGGACCTAACAACTCACTAGCAGGAGAAATTAAACATTTATGAATGTTACTTTGACAACTCCCTATATGGAAGGTAGCCTAATATACAAGTTGCCTTGCAGCAATTTGATGAAAGCCATCTTGCAGGTGTTTTCTGATACAAAATGCATTTTACTATGTGCATGCACTGCAGCTTTAAGAATGGGGGAGCACGTGTACCTACTAGGTGCACCACCAGGAAGTGCAACGTGCACAAGCAGGAGGCACGCCAGCAGACAGGGCAGTTGACTGTGCAGCCACGGCGCTGAGTGTGTCAGCATCCTTGCATGAAGGAAAGAGGAGAGCCATGCGGGGAACACAGACATAAATGTTACACAATCACACTTTTGTGTTTAAGGGCTCTGTGTCGAGATGCAATGCAGAAGACCAGAGAAGATGGAAGTTTGTAGAGACATTCTGTCAATGTGAAAAGTCATCATGGACAAGATTGAGAAGAAAAGAATGAGAACACCTCCAATCAGTGAAGATGTCACTGAATGTACCTGATTGTAAATGTGTATGTGTGATACTGACTATACCTCATCAGTAGGGTTGAGCGAAACGGGTCGGCAATTTTCAGAAGTCGCCGACTTTTGGCAAAGTCGGGTTTCATGAAACCCGACCCGACCCCTGTGTGGGGTCGGCCATGAAGTCGGCGATCTTCTGAATCTGGAATCGGAATTCCGATACCGATTCCCGATATGTTTAAGATATCGGGAATTGGTATCGGAATTCAGATTTAAGTGTAAAATAAAGAATTAAAATAAAAAATATCGCTATACTTACCCTCTGACGGGCCCTGGTACTAACCGGGAACCTTCCTTCCTTAGAATCAGCCTTCCAGGACCTTGCGGTGACGTCACAGTGACGTCGCGGCTTGTGATTGGTCGCGCGGCCGCCCATGTGACCGCTCGCACGACCAATCACAAGCCGTGACGTCACCGAAGGTCCTGGAAGGGCTGATTCTTAGGAAGGAAGGCTGCCGGAACAAAGCCGAGGGTGAGTATATTCCTATTAGGTATATACTCACCCTCGGACACGCCCTGCTTCTTTCCGGCAGCCTTCCTTCCTAAGAATCAGCCCTTCCAGGACCTTCGGTGACGTCACGGTGACGTCGCGGCTTGTGATTGGTCGCG
Organism: Ranitomeya variabilis; assembly: GCF_051348905.1. Lineage (NCBI taxonomy): Eukaryota > Metazoa > Chordata > Amphibia > Anura > Dendrobatidae > Ranitomeya > Ranitomeya variabilis. Next base: position 322,208,513 of record NC_135236.1, read on the forward strand.
CGAGCGGTCACATGGGCGGCTGCGCGACCAATCACAAGCCGCGACGTCACCGCGACGTCACCGCAAGGTCCTGGAAGGCTGATTCTAAGGAAGGAAGGTTCCCGGTTAGTACCAGGGCCCGTCAGAGGGTAAGTATAGCGATATTTTTTATTTTAATTCTTTATTTTACACTTAAATATGGATCCCAGGGCCTGAAGGAGAGTTTCCGCTCCTTCAGACCCTGGGAACCATTGGAAACCCAATGCACTGCATTGGGTTTCGTGTTTCGGCCGACCCCGACCCCGACTTTTTTATAGGATCGGCCGATTTCACTCGACCCGACTTTTGAAAAAGTCGGGTTTCGTGAAACCCGACCCAATCCTATAAAAGTAAAGGTCGCTCAACCCTACTCATCAGTACTGTGTTTCCTTGATGGGCCACAGTCTGACCATGGCGAGTAACACCAATTCTCTGTATCTCCTTACCAATGTTAAGAATATACTAGGAGTTGCAGGTTCATGCAATGCAATTGTAAATGGGCTGCTCTGACATTACAATTGATCACTGTACTAAGCTTGGTCATATATTCCTGTACAAATATTGGTTCTGTTAATGTATTTCTGTACTGATGGTGGTACTGCTAATATATTTCTCTGATGGTGGTTCTGGTGATGTGTTCCTGTACTGTTATGCATCTTATTGTGGTGATGTATTCCTGTACTGATGGGGGTTGTGATGATGCATTCCTGTACTCATGGTGGTTCTCATGCTGTATTTATATACTGATGGTTGTTGTAGTGATGTAGTCCTGTACTGATGGTGGTTGTGATTTCATATTTCTGTAATGATGGTGGTTCTGTTGATGTATTCCTCTACTGATGGTGGTTCTGGTGATGTATTACTGTACTAATGAGGGTTCTGGGTCTGTATTCATGTACTGTTGGTGCTTCTGGTGATGTACTCCTGAACTGATAGTGCTTTCAGTGGTGTACATCTGTACTACTGATGGTTCCTGTGGTTGATTTCTCTACCAGTTGTGGTTTTGGTTATATATTCCTTTACTGATTATGGTTCTTGTGCTGTATTCATGTATGGATAGTGGTTTTGGTGATATACACCTGTACTGTAGGTGGTTCTAGTGGTGTATTCCTGTACTGATGGTGGTTCTGATGATGTTTTCATGTAATGATGGTGGTTTTGCTGATGCATTCCTTTACTGATAGTGATTTCAGTAATGCATTTTTGCACCGATGATGATTCTAATGCTGTATTCCTATAATATTTTTGGTCCTGTATTCATTTAACATTCCACGATTTGTCATAAAGCTTGATATCTGACTATATTAATAAAGTATTGTGCTGTCTGACAAGTTAAGGATTATGTTAAGAGCATTCATTATAAAATAAAAGGGAATCTGTCAGTGCGTTCTTGCTATCTAATCAGATAGCATGATGAGGTAGGGACAGAGACCCTGATTTGTCTACTTTTGTCTCCACCCTGTCCTTCACCTCATTGGTAACAGGTGATTTTTCCTCCAGACTGTCGTCTATTCCTGAGGCTCTGCCTATGGTTCCAGTTTCTGGTG